>NC_134844.1:37241371-37541371 GCF_965363235.1 Mytilus galloprovincialis | reverse complement strand
TTCCTCTGGTATCATTGCCCGCGTGGAGAATCTCTTCGTTTGGCCAGCCGGCAATAGTTCATTTTCGAATTTGTGATATACCAGGGTACCCCCTTATCCTTTTCATACTATCTCGTACGGGTCTAGGGCATAAGTGATATGGGCCATTTTAGAGGCAATACCAACCTCTACCTCTGGTATAATGGTCGGTGTGGAGAATCTCTTAGTTTGGCCAGCCGGCAATAGTTCAGTAAGAATTCGTTGTATCTTGGATTCCATATCCCCCCTTTGAACCCTCTACTGACAAACTCGTACGGGTCTAGGGTATAAGTGCTATGGGCCATTTTAAAGGCAATAAGTACTTCTTCCTCTGGTATCATTGCCCACGTGGAGAATCTCTTCATTTGGCCAGCCGGCAATAGTTCATTTTCGAATTTGTGATATACCAGGGTACCCCCCCCTTATCCTTTTCTCACTAACTCGTACGGGTCTAGGGCATAAGTGATATGGGCCATTTTAGAGGCAATACCAACCATTTTAAAGGCAATAAGTACTTCTTCCGCTGGTATCATATTTTAAAGGCAATAAGAACCTCTTCCTCTGGTATCATTGCCCACGTGGAGAATCTCTTCGTTTGGCCAGCCGGCAATAGTTCATTTTCGAATTTGTGATATACCAGGGTACCCCCCCCCCCCCCTTTATCCTTTTCTGACTAACTCGTACGGGTCTAGGGCATAAGTGATATGGGCCATTTTAGAGGCAATACCAACCTCTACCTCGTTGTAGAGAATCTCTTAGTTTGGCCAGCCGGCAATAGTTCAGTTCGAATTCGTTGTATCTTGGATTCCATATCCCCCCTTTGAACCCTCTACTGACAAACTCGTACGGGTCTAGGGTATAAGTGCTATGGGCCATTTTAAAGGCAATAAGTACTTCTTCCTCTGGTATCATTGCCCACGTGGAGAATCTCTTCATTTGGCCAGCCGGCAATAGTTCATTTTCGAATTTGTGATATACCAGGGTACCCCCCCTTATCCTTTTCTGACTAACTCGTACGGGTCTAGGGCATAAGTGATATGGGCCATTTTAGAGGCAATACCAACCTCTACCTCTGGTATAATGGTCGGTGTGGAGAATCTCTTAGTTTGGCCAGCCGGCAATAGTTCAGTAAGAATTCGTTGTATCTTGGATTCCATATCTCCCCTTTGAACCCTCTACTGACAAACTCGTACGGGTCTAGGGTATAAGTGCTATAGGCCATTTGAAAGGCAATAAGTACTTCTTCCGCTGGTATCATTGCTCACGTGGAGAATCTCTTCGTTTGGCCAGCCGGCAATAGTTCATTTTCGAATTTGTGATATACCAGGGTACCCCCCCTTATCCTTTTCTGACTAACTCGTACAGGTCTAGGGCATAAATGATATGGGCCATTTTAGAGGCAATACCAACCTCTACCTCTGGTATAATGGTCGGTGTGGAGAATCTCTTAGTTTGGCCAGCCGGCAATAGTTCAGTTCGAATTCGTTGTATCTTGATTTTCCATATCCCCCCTTTGAACCCTCTACTGACAAACTCGTACGGGTCTAGGGGATAAGTGCTATGGGCCATTTTAAAGGCAATAAGTACCTCTTCCTCTGGTATCATTGCCCACGTGGAGAATCTCTTCGTTTGGCCAGCCGGCAATAGTTCATTTTCGAATTTGTGATGTACCAGGGTACCCCCCTTATCCTTTTCTGACTAACTCGTACGGGTCTAGGGCATAAGTGCTATGGGCCATTTTAGAGGCAATACCAACCTCTACCTCTGGTATAATGGTCGGTGTGGAGAAACTCTTAGTTTGGCCAGCCGGCAATAGTTCAGTAAGAATTCGTTGTATCTTGGATTCCATATCCCCCCTTTGAACCCTCTACTGACAAACTCGTACGGGTCTAGGGTATAAGTGCTATGGGCCATTTTAAAGGCAATAAGTACCTCTTCCTCTGGTATCATTGCCCGCGTGGAGAATCTCTTCGTTTGGCCAGCCGGCAATAGTTCATTTTCGAATTTGTGATATACCAGGGTACCCCCTTATCCTTTTCATACTATCTCGTACGGGTCTAGGGCATAAGTGATATGGGCCATTTTAGAGGCAATACCAACCTCTACCTCTGGTATAATGGTCGGTGTGGAGAATCTCTTAGTTTGGCCAGCCGGCAATAGTTCAGTAAGAATTCGTTGTATCTTGGATTCCATATCCCCCCTTTGAACCCTCTACTGACAAACTCGTACGGGTCTAGGGTATAAGTGCTATAGGCCATTTGAAAGGCAATAAGTACTTCTTCCGCTGGTATCATTGCTCACGTGGAGAATATCTTCGTTTGGCCAGCCGGCAATAGTTCATTTTCGAATTTGTGATATACCAGGGTACCCCCTTATCCTTTTCATACTATCTCGTACGGGTCTAGGGCATAAGTGCTATGGGCCATTTTAGAGACAATACACACCTCTACCTCTGGTATGATGGTCGATGTGGAGAATCTCTTAGTTTGGCCAGCCGGCAATAGTTCAGTTCGAATTCGTTGTATCTTGGATTCCATATCCCCCCTTTGAACCCTCTACTGACAAACTCGTACGGGTCTAGGGTATAAGTGCTATGGGCCATTTTAAAGGCAATAAGTACTTCTTCCTCTGGTATCATTGCCCACGTGGAGAATCTCTTCATTTGGCCAGCCGGCAATAGTTCATTTTCGAATTTGTGATATACCAGGGTACCCCCCCTTATCCTTTTCTGACTAACTCGTACGGGTCTAGGGCATAAGTGATATGGGCCATTTTAGAGGCAATACCAACCATTTTAAAGGCAATAAGTACTTCTTCCGCTGGTATCATATTTTAAAGGCAATAAGAACCTCTTCCTCTGGTATCATTGCCCACGTGGAGAATCTTTTCGTTTGGCCAGCCGGCAATAGTTCATTTTCGAATTTGTGATATACCAGGGTACCCCCCCCCCCCCTTTATCCTTTTCTGACTAACTCGTACGGGTCTAGGGCATAAGTGATATGGGCCATTTTAGAGGCAATACCAACCTCTACCTCGTTGTAGAGAATCTCTTAGTTTGGCCAGCCGGCAATAGTTCAGTTCGAATTCGTTGTATCTTGGATTCCATATCCCCCCTTTGAACCCTCTACTGACAAACTCGTACGGGTCTAGGGTATAAGTGCTATGGGCCATTTTAAAGGCAATAAGTACTTCTTCCTCTGGTATCATTGCCCACGTGGAGAATCTCTTCATTTGGCCAGCCGGCAATAGTTCATTTTCGAATTTGTGATATACCAGGGTACCCCCCCTTATCCTTTTCTGACTAACTCGTACGGGTCTAGGGCATAAGTGATATGGGCCATTTTAGAGGCAATACCAACCTCTACCTCTGGTATAATGGTCGGTGTGGAGAATCTCTTAGTTTGGCCAGCCGGCAATAGTTCAGTAAGAATTCGTTGTATCTTGGATTCCATATCCCCCCTTTGAACCCTCTACTGACAAACTCGTACGGGTCTAGGGTATAAGTGCTATAGGCCATTTGAAAGGCAATAAGTACTTCTTCCGCTGGTATCATTGCTCACGTGGAGAATCTCTTCGTTTGGCCAGCCGGCAATAGTTCATTTTCGAATTTGTGATATACCAGGGTACCCCCCCTTATCCTTTTCTGACTAACTCGTACGGGTCTAGGGCATAAATGATCTGGGCCATTTTAGAGGCAATACCAACCTCTACCTCTGGTATAATGGTCGGTGTGGAGAATCTCTTAGTTTGGCCAGCCGGCAATAGTTCAGTTCGAATTCGTTGTATCTTGATTTTCCATATCCCCCCTTTGAACCCTCTACTGACAAACTCGTACGGGTCTAGGGGATAAGTGCTATGGGCCATTTTAAAGGCAATAAGTACCTCTTCCTCTGGTATCATTGCCCACGTGGAGAATCTCTTCGTTTGGCCAGCCGGCAATAGTTCATTTTCGAATTTGTGATGTACCAGGTTACCCCCCCTTATCCTTTTCTGACTAACTCGTACGGGTCTAGGGCATAAGTGCTATGGGCCATTTTAGAGGCAATACCAACCTCTACCTCTGGTATAATGGTCGGTGTGGAGAAACTCTTAGTTTGGCCAGCCGGCAATAGTTCAGTAAGAATTCGTTGTATCTTGGATTCCATATCCCCCCTTTGAACCCTCTACTGACAAACTCGTACGGTTCTAGGGTATAAGTGCTATGGGCCATTTTAAAGGCAATAAGTACCTCTTCCTCTGGTATCATTGCCCGCGTGGAGAATCTCTTCGTTTGGCCAGCCGGCAATAGTTCATTTTCGAATTTGTGATATACCAGGGTACCCCCTTATCCTTTTCATACTATCTCGTACGGGTCTAGGGCATAAGTGATATGGGCCATTTTAGAGGCAATACCAACCTCTACCTCTGGTATAATGGTCGGTGTGGAGAATCTCTTAGTTTGGCCAGCCGGCAATAGTTCAGTAAGAATTCGTTGTATCTTGGATTCCATATCCCCCCTTTGAACCCTCTACTGACAAACTCGTACGGGTCTAGGGTATAAGTGCTATAGGCCATTTGAAAGGCAATAAGTACTTCTTCCGCTGGTATCATTGCTCACGTGGAGAATCTCTTCGTTTGGCCAGCCGGCAATAGTTCATTTTCGAATTTGTGATATACCAGGGTACCCCCCCTTATCCTTTTCTGACTAACTCGTACGGGTCTAGGGCATAAATGATATGGGCCATTTTAGAGGCAATACCAACCTCTATCTCTGGTATAATGGTCGGTGTGGAGAATCTCTTAGTTTGGCCAGCCGGCAATAGTTCAGTTCGAATTCGTTGTATCTTGATTTTCCATATCCCCCCTTTGAACCCTCTACTGACAAACTCGTACGGGTCTAGGGGATAAGTGCTATGGGCCATTTTAAAGGCAATAAGTACCTCTTCCTCTGGTATCATTGCCCACGTGGAGAATCTCTTCGTTTGGCCAGCCGGCAATAGTTCATTTTCGAATTTGTGATGTACCAGGGTACCCCCCCTTATCCTTTTCTGACTAACTCGTACGGGTCTAGGGCATAAGTGCTATGGGCCATTTTAGAGGCAATACCAACCTCTACCTCTGGTATAATGGTCGGTGTGGAGAAACTCTTAGTTTGGCCAGCCGGCAATAGTTCAGTAAGAATTCGTTGTATCTTAGATTCCATATCCCCCCTTTGAACCCTCTACTGACAAACTCGTACGGTTCTAGGGTATAAGTGCTATGGGCCATTTTAAAGGCAATAAGTACCTCTTCCTCTGGTATCATTGCCCGCGTGGAGAATCTCTTCGTTTGGCCAGCCGGCAATAGTTCATTTTCGAATTTGTGATATACCAGGGTACCCCCTTATCCTTTTCATACTATCTCGTACGGGTCTAGGGCATAAGTGATATGGGCCATTTTAGAGGCAATACCAACCTCTACCTCTGGTATAATGGTCGGTGTGGAGAATCTCTTAGTTTGGCCAGCCGGCAATAGTTCAGTAAGAATTCGTTGTATCTTGGATTCCATATCCCCCCTTTGAACCCTCTACTGACAAACTCGTACGGGTCTAGGTAATAAGTGCTATAGGCCATTTGAAAGGCAATAAGTACTTCTTCCGCTGGTATCATTGCTCACGTGGAGAATCTCTTCGTTTGGCCAGCCGGCAATAGTTCATTTTCGAATTTGTGATATACCAGGGTACCCCCCCTTATCCTTTTCTGACTAACTCGTACGGGTCTAGGGCATAAATGATATGGGCCATTTTAGAGGCAATACCAACCTCTATCTCTGGTATAATGGTCGGTGTGGAGAATCTCTTAGTTTGGCCAGCCGGCAATAGTTCAGTTCGAATTCGTTGTATCTTGATTTTCCATATCCCCCTTTGAACCCTCTACTGACAAACTCGTACGGGTCTAGGGGATAAGTGCTATGGGCCATTTTAAAGGCAATAAGTACCTCTTCCTCTGGTATCATTGCCCACGTGGAGAATCTCTTCGTTTGGCCAGCCGGCAATAGTTCATTTTCGAATTTGTGATGTACCAGGGTACCCCCCCTTATCCTTTTCTGACTATCTCGTACGGGTCTAGGGCATAAGTGCTATGGGCCATTTTAGAGACAATACACACCTCTACCTCTGGTATGATGGTCGATGTGGAGAATCTCTTAGTTTGGCCAGCCGGCAATAGTTCAGTAAGAATTCGTTGTAAACCGGATACCATATGACCCCTTTGAACCCTCTACTGACAAACTCGTACGGGCCTAGGGTACAAGTGCTATAGGCCATTTTAAAGGCAATAAGTACCTCTTCGTCTGGTACCATTGCCCACGTGGAGAATCTCTTCGTTTGGCCAGCCGGCAATAGTTCATTTTCGAATTTGTGATATACCAGGGTACCCCCTTATTCTCTCCTGACTAACTCGTACGGGTCTAGGGCATAAGTGCTATGGGCCATTTTAGAGGCAATAATATGAATTGTTAATAATGACTCAGATTGGTCTCCATAATTTTGAAGAATCATATGTCATTGAAATAGTAATTGACAGTTGTTATTTTTCTGTTATTTTATTTCTGCAATTAACTATGTTTCTATTTTTCTGATATATTTAAATAGAAAATACTGTCGTAATATTGTATGTTTTAGTTTCATGATTGGACTATATTTGTAGACAACGAACAAATGACCATCAATTCTCTGTCATTCCTAAATTTCTATATTTAATCAATTTTTAAAATTTATTGTAGCTTACATTGATTTAATTATCACAAAATTTTATTAAGAACTGTTCTTTACTTTATTTGTTTGTTGTAATGTCCCGTTTAATTTCTATATTTTATATTTTTTTAAAACTTGTTATTGCTTTAGTTTACATTATTTCTCTAATCACAGAATGTTAAAAGACCGTTTCTTTGTTTTATATTTATGGAGGCATTTACATTGTTTTTATTACATTTACAATGTTGTTTAAAGACGCAGACCTTGAAGAAGACCCAAAGTTGATTCAATAAACGCGGACCTCGAAGAAGACACCCATTGACATGTCTATTTGAAGTAATATCAAATATAAATAGGAACGTTATTTAATTATAATTATCGTTCATAGTTTCTAACAACACTTCTTCGAACGCAAGTCATCTCATGAATATTATTGACGGCTCATGAATATTATTGAAGGCTGGCCTCATGAATATTAACGCCGGCTGCTATCGACGGCTAGATCCACACTAGTTGTAGAATGCATCAGATTGACAGAGGAATTTGAATTTTGATGGTTTCGGCACGCTACAGAGCCCTTTGCAACAACTCTATAATGGTAATGGTACACATATATGTCACATGACAAATTCTCTGTTTACTGTGTCATTCGAGATTGACCGTCTTTCATCCGGGTTTTCAAAAAATTGTATAGTTTCGTTGTTCTCGTCCTGGGAAATTCATAAATATTTGACTCTGGGCGTAAGAATATAAGCAGCAATCAATCACCAATTACATAGGACTTATTTTTAAGTTATATTAAACTTCCATAGATATAATCCAAAGGGTACGTTTAATATCTTAACAAATTGTAAAGAAAACAAGAAATACAATCTTACCGTGAGAATGGAGGACAGAACTGGCAATTATACTTAGTACAGCATTATCTTACGCACTTGTTCATACCTTGAATTAAGGAGTGCTATTTTGTTGTATAGTTTACTTGGTCATAAGACTATGTTTCAGGAAATCGTGTTTTACGTGGGCATAGAAATCCCATATTGACTGCATCATTGTATATTCGAAAAATTGGCATTGATTACCTGATAAATCATCAATATAACAAAATATTGAAATAAAACACATACATGTATATTTATGTATAGGAATAGTCAATTTCAACTTGTTATCAATTGTAATTATAGAGTATATATATGACTGTTAGAACACGAGTTCATCATTAAACCGTATTTTACTCAATTTAAGTGCGTATGAAGTGAGATGCCATATTCACAAAACCAATCTGAAGAGACAAATCTCTCGAAAGTCGTGAGGAGTTCTGTCGTTTTAGAAATCAAAAGTGATTCAATCTGTCCTACTGTCTGAACTCCTTTCAATTGTGGATACTAAAACTACATATTAAGATTGTTTGGTTATCTTTAAACAAAACCTGGTATAATAATCAATTACAGATCGAATTATATGATTTGAATAATAATAATAAACTTTATTGAATATAAATGCACATGTTTACCCATATGGGTTGATGGCATACAGCCCGCTGATAGGCCGTCCACGTACCTTTACCCGCGGTAGCCCGCTATCAGGCCGTCCACGTACCTTTACCCGCGGTAGCATAAATCAACATAATAATTTTACAATACATCATACAGAAAAAAAAACAACAAAAAAAACAAAACATTATATACATATATGTATATGCAGTTGTTGAGTCCACCCTCCTCAGTGACCATGACTTTTTAACAAATGAAGCAGCATACTGCATAATTGACGGACAAGAAAGACATAAAACCAATTTATCCAAATTATCCATATTATTTATATCGGAATAGATATTTCTAACTTTCTGCAAAAATTCTAATCTCAAATCTTTATTTTTTGTACATGTAAATAAAAAATGCTCTTTCATCATCTATTTTATTTAGACAACAATATAAAAAAGAAGATGTGGTATGATTGCCAATGAGACAACTATCCACAAAAGACCAAAATGACACAGACATTAACAACTATAGGTCACCGTACGGCCTTCAACAATGAGCAAAGTCCATACCGCATAGTCAGCTATAAAAGGCCCCGATAAGACAATGTAAAACAATTCAAACGAGAAAACTAACGGTCTTATTTATGTTAAAAAAATGAACGAAAAACAAATATGTAACATATAAATAAACGACAACCACTGAATTACAGGCTCCTGACTTGGGATAGGCACATACATAAATAATGTGGCGGGTTAAACATGTTAGCGGGATCCCAACCCTCCCCTAACCTGGGACAGTGGTATAACAGTACAACATAAGAACGAACTATAAAAATCAGTTGAAAAAGGCTTAACTCATCAGATGGACAAAATGGCCCGGTACTTATAACATCCCGACACAAAAAGACACAATGATCTGATCGTACTCGCAGTTATCTGACAGCTAGTTCAAAGCCACTAACAACTAATAAAAAACTCATGCAACTAAGACTAAACTATCAATCCGTACACATCCAACATCCAATGGATTTAGTGTAAAGACGTCATAAGCAGCCAGAGAAAAACATGACCTTGTGCAATGCCATGTTACAGGTATCGACAGATTGTAGATCCATGAATATGTATATACATATAACATACTAGGAATATTTAGTTAGCTTTTAATTTACTGATAACAAAATCAACAATGTTGACATAAACGTTCTTCCCTTTTTATATTTTTGTATATACCCCTTTCAATTTCCAAAATATGGTCACTCACCCTTAATTTAGTGAATTTTTTCCTTATTTCAAAGTTATTCTCTTTCATGTGTTTATTCATTTTACATTTTTCTTTTATAAAGTCAATATTTTGTATATCAGATATATTTAAATTATTTTCATGAGTTATATTTTTTACAAAGGTATACCAAGAATAGGTTCCTGTTTCATTCAACAGTTTAGCTGTGCAATATGCATCATATAACAACGGATTAATTTCTGTGTTAGATACTCTTGCCATATATTTTAGTGCTTGAACCTTTACATATACCTCTATTGGATATTGTCCTAACTCTGCCCTTGATGCAATGTTTACTGCTTTTTTACTTAAACCTAGAATTAATTTGCAAAATTTTAAATTCACCTTTTCAATAAAGCTATTATCAATTGATGTTAGTAAATCAAAATCTTTATGATTATTTATTGCTCTACTCTGAGATCTTAATATATTTTCATAGTTGTCCATATACCAAATTTCTGAGTTATACATTAAAATTGGTTTTATTAAAGATTCAAACAGTTTTTAATGTATATCACTTTAGTTTTATTTATGTTAATTGGCAACTGCCATTTTTTACAATAGTTACTCAATTTCTCTAATGACTTCTGTAAACCCTCTGCACTTTCAGACAATAATAGTAAATCATCGGCAAACCATAAGACAACTTAATGACATGTTATTAAGATTTACTGGTTTACAGTCACGATCAAAAATTTCAGGAAGGTCATTTGGGCTGAGGCTGTCACCCTGTTTCAAGCCTCTATCTATAAATACTGAATCAGATATGTTTTCTTTATATTTTGCTGAAGCTTCAGTGCATTCATACATATTTTTTTAACACTTTATATAATTTAGGTCTAATATTATCAGTCTTGATCAATTTATACAGAAGGCCTAGTCTCCAAACTGAGTCAAATGCCTTCTTCAAACCTACAAAACATCCAAATAATTTTTGGTTTTTATTAATTATTATATTTATTTATAACTGTTTTTAAAATAAACGATGGTCCTGAACTAGATATGGAAAATATAATGTGTTAAAGAGACAATCGGACCTAAGAGTAGAAAACAGCTCAAGGTTACCGATGGGTTTTCAACACAGAAAGGAAATTCCCGTACCTGGAGGGGGCTTCAAATGGCCCCTAAACAAACTAAAGGCTCTAAAGAGCCTGTGTCGCTCACCTTGGTCTATGTGAATATTAAACAAAGGAAGCAGATGGATTCATGACAAAATTGTGTTTTGGTGATGGTGATGTGTTTGTACGTCTTACTTTACTGAACATTCTTGCTGCTTACAATTATCTCTATCTATAATGAACTTGGCCCAGTAGTTTCAGTGGAAATTGTTAGTAAAAATTTACAAATTTTATAAAAATTGTTAAAAATTGACTATAAAGGACAATAACTCCTAAGGGGGTCAATTGACCTTTTCAGTCATGTTGACTTATTTGTAAATCTTACTTTGCTGTACATTATTGCTGTTTAAAGTTTATCTCTATCTATAATAATATTCAAGATAATAACCCAAAACAGTAAAATTTCCTTAAAATTACCAATTTAGGGGCAGCAACTCAACAACGGGTTGTTCGATTCATCTGAAAATTTCAGGGCAGATAGATCTTGATCTGATAAACAATTTTACCCAAACAGATTTGCTCTAAATGCTTTGGTTTTTGAGTTATAAGCCAAAAACTGCATTTTATCCCTATGTTCTATTTTTAGCCATGGCGGCCATTTTGGTTGGTTGGCCGGGTCACCGGACACATTTTTTAAACTAGATACCCCAATGATGATTGTGGTCAAGTTTGGTTTAATTTGGCCCAGTAGTTTCAGAGAAGAAGATTTTTGTTAACGACGACGGACGACGGACGCCGGACGCCGGACGACGGACGCAAAGTGATTGGAAAAGCTCACTTGGCCCTTTAGGCCATGTGAGCTAAAAATGTGTACTAGTTCAGCGAAAAGGGACATTATTAGTTAGTACAGTATGATATGGAGTCATAATTGAATAATGACTGTCCTACTTCTGATTCGGTACATCCTCCTGCATTAACAGTACCAATTTTACTGCACCAGATACAGGTTTCGAAAATTAATGTCTCCTCGTTGATAGTTTTTGAAAATCGGAAACATATTCAAAAGTTAAAGAGCTGATAAACTGTATCACGCAAGGTAGTACGCATTAAAATGTTTGACAATTAATCACTTTCCCTTGAACTGCAAGGGAAGTGGGAAAAACACACACTTTAAATAAAATTGTATCGTTTCGATATGCTTCTTAAAATAAGGCATAATAAGGAACGATTTAAAAGAGATAAAAGGAAAGCCAAGGATGTTGTTCATGGCCAGAAATAAATCGTTGATACGTCATATTTGCTGACAAGTCAAATTCTTCAAACAAGATGACTTTAACTTTATCAATGAGTATCGTGCTTGTAAGCAGCAAATTGTTTATCAAAGAAATCCTGATCGACAACACCAGCTATGGAAGGCGTATCAACTGGGACGTGAGTAAAATGCAAGTGCTCCTTGAATGTTGCTTCATTAAATTTGAAAGTTAACAATTGGAAATTTAGTCATCTGGTTCGTAAATAGCCAAGTTCCCAATCAGTGATCCTTACTTTCAGCTTCTTAGATATGAAGATCTAGCATTACATGTGGTGTCTTTTATTTCAACTTAAATTGAAAATTAAAATTAAAATTAAAAAAAATACTATCAAACAACGAATAGTAAGTGAGAGGAAAGTTTACCATCATAATTTGGGAACGTGAAAGTAACTGTTGTTGCTAGATCATTATTCTTTCACCGTCCTGTTTAAAAACAAAATTAGTCAGATAGGATTAAACCTTGTTCCAACAGATCAAACACCCAACATTACAAATACGTTGTCAATCAAATAAAGCATTTTGAATAGGAAGGGCACCGTGTGAATGCAAATCAAGCACACATTAAAAACTTGTATTTGGGAGCCAGAATGATACTGTTGCTGGGTGTGAGAGGTTTTGTTTGCATTTTGGCACTTTAATTTAATAATTTGAAAGGATTTGGTTCTATAGATGAAAACGGTTACAGGGTGTTTTTTATTTGGACTATGCTTACAGAGTGATTTTCGTTCAAATAGAATTTAGAACCTTTTTAAAACTAAAAAACAAACCCTCGTTTGATCTGCTCTGATTACACCCAAAACATTGATCAACAAATCAATGGATCTACTGATTATAGTAAGATTGAAAAGAAAAGTAACTAACCTGGCACTGCCCTGTACTTTCTGCTATTCGAAAACAAAAACATTGACATATGTTAGATTTCATTCCAATTGGCCTTTTGCTGATATCATTACACATCAATATAATTATTCATCAATGAATCACTTTGATAATCCAAAGAATACGTAACTGAAAAGCATTTTGTACGCTCAGATAATACCCAATAAAAAAACCTAGAGAACAGATGGACTGTTAAGGGATTAACGTGAGAAAGAATTCTCGGGTAGTATTGATTAGAGTATGTTAAGGTGTCTTGATCAGATGTTTATCAACAGAAACTTCCAAGATAGATTCATGATAGCATTCAGATATAAGTATAACTTTCTAATTTGGTTCAGAATGCTTTTCCCAGGCGAGATGCACAATGTCATTGTAATACTCCAAATCATATTTTTGTATACCGGCACCATTAAAACAGTATCGGTTAATAATTTCTTTTCTATTGGCCGTCATCATTATTTATTCAGAAACTACATTTAGAAGGATTTATAATTTAGATAATCTGAATTTTGTTAGGTAAAATTAGACCGGTTGCTTGTACATACTGTATGCCAAGGCTCCGTGTTAAAGGCCGTACTTTGACCTTCACTAGTTTAATTTTACAAATTGTGACTTGGATGGAAAGTTGTCTCATTTGCTCCCATACCACATCTTACTATATCTATATAATTTGTTTGTAGACTACGTTGTCACCAGGTCCCTTTTATATATATATATATATACAACTCGTCTAAACATCAACCCAACAATGTTAGATCTGTAAATTTGCTTTCGCAAATTTTTGGTTCTTCCCTCGCCGGGATTCGAACCCATGCTACTGTGATATCGTGACACCAAATCGCCTGCACTGCAGCCGTCCCGCTAGACCACACGACCATCTGGGCTCTCAAAAAAAGAGCTTTCGCTGGCCGTGTGTTACCTTTCCACGTCAGTTTTAATCTAGCGGCGTACTACAGTACATATATATATAAAAACAACAACAACAGAAGAATACAAACAAGATAACCAGAACAATACTTTAGATTTCAAAGACAATAAAACGATGACAATAAGCTAAGAAACCAACATACAAACAAGAGTATACCTACATTACACAAAAAAATTAAAGATGACTGTAAATTCATTTTTTATTATTGCGAAAAATGCGATAGAGTTATAATCGCAATAATTTAAACTCGCATTTTGAAATATTTATATGAATAAAAAAGGATTTTTTCCAATATCGCAAAAATTTAAATCGCATTTGAGTCTAAAATGACAAAATCGCAATAATAAGTGCACGCAATATAAATTTCTGAATTTACAGTAATCAACGTAAACCCAATTAACAAAAAACCGGGGCTAATCTTAGTGCTTCGTAAAGATAAGCAAATCGTTACTTCCGACTAAAGGCACACGTTGTGTACATGTAATAGGTAGATTGGTTACCCGCTATTGAATCTGAATCTGTTATTCGAAAAATCTTGACAAAACTTGCATATTCCGAAGGCATACTGAATATTTTGCAGAGAGGACCAACCTGTGTAATAGGTGACTTACGTTTTACGCAAAAATCATTAATCAATCCTTCAACACAAAGTTGGCGCTAATAGAAGCTGATCTTATTAATATGTTGACCTGCACTTGTAGGGTTGGTGTCTCATTGACGTATAGCCAGTACTTTTTAACCTTTTCATGACATTTAATTATACTCTTAGAAAAAAAACCATTTTAAGGTCATCATAATTATTATGTTGTAAAATACAAATCTTTTAATATGTATATCATTATTTGTGTTACTATGGTTAACCAAACTGATTGTTATTGAGCTGAGGAAGACTATATTCTACTACTAAATAATGAGAAACTTTCTATATTTATTTACATTTATGTCTGGTTTTCTGGTTTTAAAAGTACATGTACATATGAACGTATGCGTTTATTAATATTACTGATATATTTAAAAGTGAATCCGTTTTCAATTAAATTTATATATACTTTTTAAACATTAATTGAATGTTGTCTGTGGAAATACCGTCTACGGTGAACACAGTAGTGTTTTCGGTTTTTTTCATACACGCAATTAACACTGGTGCTAAAGATTTAAACATTGGCTTTTAAAGGGCTAATAACATCAGTTGATTTAACTATATATATATATATATATATATTAATATATATAGTCGTATTTTTCAATTTTAGTCGATCAATAAACGCAATAAAAACATTAGGTTTGAGTTTTTCATTATTGTTTATATGCTTACAAAACATACTATTTAGAGATGTGGTAAATTTCTTTTTGTTTCAAACACAGGGTCAAAATCTCACACAACTGATCAAAATTTCATATATTTCAAATATATATGTTATTTAGTCATACAATGTGCTGTTGAAGGGGAAATTGCCAGTTTTAAATGCTTACTACATCTCTAGCTGAACTTATCTATTTTGTATTTGAACGACAGCTGCCATGGAATTCCTCTTGATATATATTTTTTTTTTAAAACACTCAAAATTTGTCAAAAGATGCCAAAGTTGTCGCTTTTTGAGCCACCCTTAGGAAGTTATAATTTGGTCACATGTTTTAAAATACACATATACATGTATTTTAATCTGATAACGCAAATATTAAATAAAAATGAAGGAACTATATAAAGTTGCACTACCGTGGTGACTGACAATTTTCTCTAATTTTTGTGCTATTTTCACATTTCCTGACCGGTGTGAGAAAAATATTTCTCCTCACTAGTGAAAAATCTGTTCTCGGCAAATGATTGGTTAAAATTTAATTGTGACGTTGAATGTTCTTTTTTTCTTCTGAATTTTCTTATTGTGACATCATGAAAAAGGCAACCATGCCTGATGACCTTACATTAAAAGTACACAACTTTCCTCAAATCTTTGAAAAGGAAGGATAAAAATCATAAGAGAAACAGATTCCACCACTGTAACTCGTGTATTACGATATTTCTCCACTCTCAACAGTTAAATTTTAATTATTTAAAAAGCTCGGCAAGCCTCGCGCTTTAAATATTAAAATTTAACTGTCTCGAGTGGAGAAATATCGCAATTGTGTAATCTATATGACCATAGCCGTTTCTATTGGCATTTTTTTGACAAAGATCGTCTTTTTGTGATTTTTATGCGGTTAACTCTAGCATCAGTTTTCCACAATCATAAAAACATTTATTTATTATTTTGCTCTTACATTAATCGAGTATCGTTCTGCCTCTTTATGGTAGATGAATGATCGCACAGCGATTTAGTTACTGTTTTTATTGACGATTTTCCCCAATATTCAACTTTTCGAGATACACAAAACAATAAAGCTTAATAAATTTATGGTTTACTGTAAGTTATTCATTATTTGTAAATTACTTGTTAATTACCTTTAGTAAGTATTCACCATGTTAAAGACTAGTTGCAATCCAAGCACTGGGAATTAGTTGTCTCAAAGCAAGGAAAAGATGCCGTAGGTGTTAGAGTGGTCAATATCCGACCGGATACATTCATCAAGGTTATAAAATTACCATAACGTTTTCCGGCTAAAAAAGGAGATGAAAGTAACATAGATACTGTTTGATGATCTAGTAATTCAAAAAAAATAGAGTAATACAGTTATACTCACTTTCTAGAGGTTCAATTATAATCGCTTTTGTTATCCAAACATTCAAGTATATTACTGATTGTAAGCGCTAACAATTTTACTTTTTTAAATACATATTTTTTAATCCGTTCACCCAAATAATTCGTTCAAACATTTACGTTTCCGAATGCTCTTAATGACCTTAATATACGGCCGATATTTTGTATGTAGTTTTTCTGGTTGCGACCGGTTTTTTTTCTATATTTGTTGAAGACCCATTGGTGACTTACGGCTGTTTTCTGCCTTTGGTCGGGTTGTTGTCTATTTGACACATTCCCCATTTCCTTGCTCAGTTTTATCTTTGCATTGCAAATAAACAAGATTTTGAAGACATAGGGATTGGGGCAGCTTTTTCTACATTTCTCAGAATTATGAATTTGTATCTTTAAAATGTGTTTCCATATCTTAAGTTGCCATTTGCTTTATGACATGTATATTAATATATATTGTTTTGAATATCAAGTTCATACCGGCATTAAGATATCACTAGTTTAGTTTAAACATATTTATTTATAGTGGATTGGGAAAAAAGTTTTGCAACTTATATTAATCCCTTTCCACTTTGCGGGTGCGAGTGCTGCCTTGTAGCGGCATTAGCCTACTCTTTTTCGAAATCTACAAGGGTGTCTTTAACATGCAAGAGATATGGCTCTCTCTTTACACGGGTCAGCCATTTATCGTCCCCTTCCGACGGACTATCATCGTTTCCTCAAGACCATACTCGCAGATGGTGTCAAGGGAGAGCCGAAAATTGAGTTCCTGAAATTGTCATCCCAAACGGGAATCGAACCAGGAACCTTTGTGTTAGTAGTCCGATGCACTAACCACTACACCACGGCTCTCTAATATCACTGACATAGTCGTCCAATGCGGATTAATCATCACAACACCAATTAAATGATTCACTTGACGGTCCGTCAAATAACTTTTTTTAAGACCAAAATGTCTTCTTATTCACTGTTTTGGAGAATTACTTAAAATGACTTGTATAGTCAGGAAAGGTATGCAGATGCTTTCATTCTGAACACCGATTTTGGCAGCACTTAATGATGGTAACATGGAAATCACTGCAGGAGAAACCGTGGAATCATCACTTCATCAAGATATCACTGGATGGTCTTCTCAATGGAATTCAGAGTTGGAGAATATTTTCAAATTGCCGCCTATAATTCCAAAACCACCTAAGAAAAACCGCAGAAGGTTAACTTCCCATAGACTGTTAACGAGTCCACAAATACTAAATGAAAAACGCAAGGCTAAGCAGGAAAAGGACGATAAGTGTAAGAAACTGAAAGCAAAGAAGGATGAGAAGTGTAACAACTTAAAGGTTAAGAAGGAGAAAAAGAAATAATTTAACAGTTACATACCTGAACGAATGACTTTTCCAAATTTATTTGCACATCAATCATTTTAACCAGATCGTAATCATGGTAATGGTATTAGTGTCATATATATATATAAATATATATATATGCATGACGACAAACAATATTGGAGATGAATACATACTAAAATAGACACGCTATATTTATTAAACTTGAACCTCCTATAGTTTTGTTTCTAAACGAATATGTATTAGATCATAATATTTGTATTAATGAAATATGATGATAGTATTAATTGTTTTGATATTCTGAAATGTACAGCTACTACATATATAAAAAAGAAGATGTGGTATGATTGCCAATGAGACAACTATCCACAAAAGACCAAAATGACACAGACATTAACAACTATAGGTCACCGTAACTGCTACAGTTTAGTAGTGCCAAAGCGAAAACAAATATAGATCCAGAGGCGGATTTAGGGGGGCCCAGGTAGCCAGGGCCCCCATTTTTTGTAAAATATTGGTTGTTTATATTGGGAATCACTGAAGCGTGATGGGAGTGGTCCCCCTCTTAGGCAAACATTCTGGATTCGCCACTGAGTTCAATTGTTTGTTGTCAAGAACTGAGAAAAATATTCGCTTCTAAGTACCAGTATATAATTGCATACATACAGTTATTACTGTCATTATACTTTGAACAATGGACCAAAGGAAGATTTTCCATATTACACAATTTGTTTTTAGTGGAAAATATAAAATCTGAGATGCGTTTGAATCGAAACTTAAACAATACCAAGACAAAATGTTTATACAGTTATACAAATGGTTTATTTGCCACTGGACGTAAAGCAACAAAAATCAGTCAATCACATGGTTTAAGATTGGCTGCTTGGAGTGGGTTCACCAAAAAATGCACAGGACAGAAACATGCTCCAAAACTGCTTACTGGATTTGTAGGAACTGTCATTGAAAATACAAAGTTTAAAAAAATGTATTCAACATAGTAGATGTTACATTAAAGGTTTTATTTATATACATATATATAATAGTCCAATCGTACATTGAAGTCTTTCCTGTAACAACAACACACAGTATAAACTGTAATCTGTAATACATTGTATATATTCTGCCAATGTAGACACACCTCTTCTGAGTAATGGAGTTCACAACATAAATAAAAATATCTTCCACCAATATCACTGTACACTGTTTACATTGGACATTCTTGACGATAAAAGTGTGCTTAATGTCAATATGTAAGCTGCAGTATTACATTAATTACTTTAAAATCTGAAATATTTATATATATATATTAAATATATCACTGTTTGAGAGTAGACAACCAATCGTTGACCCAGATATTGAGGGAGGGTAGGAGGGGTCCTGATCCCGGAATCCCAACTTTAAATAAATTTAAAACCGATATCCTGAAATGGTCAATCCCGAAATCCCGAGCTTAAAAACACCCGATCCCAGAGTCCCGAATATGATCCTCCCCCCTCAATCTTATTGTTTATTCCGTAATTAATCAGTTCCATACCATGCCTGCATTCCGGCAATTAGTCCTCGATGTAACAATATTTTTATTTTAATAATTGTTACATTTCAATGTAACCGTAGCCAGTGCCTACCAACAACAGGAATTATTCAGTAAAAAATTACGAAATGCATCAACAATACCAATGATATTTCACGTCAGATGTCAAAGAGCAGCAGCTTAGTATATTCAATATAATATTTTAGTTGCCTGGATAACTGATATACACTATTGACACATTGTTCCAAAACTATATAAGCATAATAAGATCGTTAAAATTCCTAACATTCTATAAACCAACGGGCTGACATAGCCATGTCATTATCGTCCGAACTTACCCGAAACAATGTCCGAACATACCCGAAACTGTCCGAAGTTCCCCACAGGTGGTTTTACCCGTGGATATGCATTTTTTTAACTGTTGATAAGTGATATTATAACAAAAGAGGAATAAATCATAACTGTAACATGCCCACAAAAATGTGACAAAAAAATTTACACATTCTGACAACGGAAAACCACTTTCGGAGCCTGTTTCTACAAAGGTGTCCGAACATCCCCGGTTGTACCCTAGAACTTTTTAGTACTTAAAATTTGAGATTTTTTTAGTGATGAAAGCTTTCAAGTGATAAGACGAGACAAAATATATTACCAAATATAGCTATATTGTCATCCTTGTTTCATTAAAAGTATCTACAGTATTAGCCAAATATATGTTAAAGCTTTCCTTTTCATTAAACGACACCTAGCTATGTTTAACTTTACAATTAAACACGGTAGCTATATACACTAAACTATCATTCTATAGTGCTCATGCCAGGGTATTTTGATTACTTACTTAATAACTAATTTATTTTATTTTTTGTATTTTGTCAGACATGTCTGTCAAATATTAGAAACGCACGAATCGTAGTGTAAACTTTGAGATTCTGTATTGTACGTATATTGTCCATAATATTTCCGGATTAGGTTTCAGTGTTATTTTCATCATACTTCCGGTTAAAAAGGACCCAAAATTGCAATTTATTATCGTTTTGTTTATCAGTTATGAAATTATAGAAATTACTTTAAAGTTCAACAAAAAACACTAAAATGTCAGATGAACCAGGTATGTAGAGTATTTATTAATGTATCCAGTTCATTTTGTCTATTCTAAAATGTGGAATATTGTGGATTATACCTTTTGATTTGTGTGACAGTCTAAGTGATTCTTGTATGATTTTTAATTTTAGTTCATTTTTATGTACTGGTGTTTAGTGTAATTTCCATTTTCATTGAACTAGTACATATTTTGTTCAGGGGCCAGCTTAGACCAAATTCTTCTGTCCCTATAACAGTATAAGTGGCTTCTGTGGCCTTTTTTTATTTTGTTCAAGGGCCAGCTTATACCATGTATACCGAATTCTTCTGTCCCTATAAGGGGCCTCGGTGGCAGAGTGGTCTAAGTTGTTACTACTGTAATCACTAGCCAGTCAACAATGAGGTTGTGAGTTCGAACCCGCTCATACAGTTGCACTTGACTTCAATCTTAATTGACTAGGTTTGTCAGATAAGATAAGATAAGGAAACTTTATTTTGATTCGGCATAAGTACAAATAAGCAAAACAAGCTCTAAGGAGCTTTTAATTGAATATAAAAACATATAAATAACATCAAAACAGTGCATTTTGACATATAAAACAACCTGTAATACAAACATGACAAAGTTGAAAATCTCACATGCTCATTGATATGGTTATATTTATAAATAAAATGTATACTGTTTACAATTTTTAAATTTTTTGAAATACTAAGGCTTTTCTACCTCAGGCATAGATTACCTTAGCTGTATTTGGCAAAACTTTTAGGAATTTTGGTCCTCAATGCTCTTCAACTTCGTACTTTATTTGGCCTTTTTAACTTTTTTGGATTCGAGCGTCACTGATGAGTCTTTTGTAGACGAAACGCGCGTCTGGCATATATACTAAATTTAGTCCTGCTACTATGATGAGTTTAATTATACACAGCATGCAATAAAAATATGTCAGTTTTCCTATTGAAGGTCGTGGTTTTCTCCGGGCACTCCTACTTCCTGCACCAATAAAAACAGGACGCCATGAAATAGCCTAAATAGGGTGCTTAAAAGTGGCATTAAAACACCAAAAATTAAATAAAATAAAATCTGTCCCTATAATCATGATAATCATGATAATGCATATATTTCCTTATTTACCTATAACTTTTATTGATTTAGCCATTTACTATTTTTTTTGTGTGTGTGCAATATATAGAGACAGAAAGCAGTGTCCATTCAAAAAAGGAGATTCATGTACAATTTGTTTGTACTCAATTTTCGCTGACTTTTTTTTATACATTTTCAGATATATATACATGTATATATATATATCTGAAAATGTATTTGTATGTATATATATAGTCTAGCAGGACGGCTACAGTGCAGGCCATTAGGTGTCACGATACCTCTGTAGCATGGGTTCGAATCCCGGCGAGGGAAGAACAAAAAATTTGCGAAAGCAAATTTACAGATCTAACATTGTTGGGTTGATGTTTAACACGTTTAAGACGAGTTGTATATACATAATGTACACAGTCATGTATCACCATCATTGCTGGTGATCTGATGGATAAATCTGTTGTAGAGTTATCACGTGCACTGAGACATTCATTTTACATTTGTATATATATCTGGATCTGGTGTACTAAAAAAATATTGACACCATATGTTTGTGGCATAACATCGTGGCCACAAGTTAATTTTATTCTGTTTAGTATTGAATTTATATTAAGATCCATTTTGTTACATCTTGTGATCAATTTTATTTGAATATCGCCAATGGCAGTCAGCAGGGTTAAAGAACATCAGTTGTTCGACCTGTTAGTCAAATGCGTTTTGTTTATATATACTTTTTCACTTTTTTGGTCTTTTGGAAAATGTTGTTTGTGCTGTTTTTAGACCCTTCTACAACAAAATTTGTTTTACATGCACATGCATAAAAATTGCGGTTTTTATCCAACGCAATCATAGGTTTGAACGTAGTTTTCAATTTAGACTCGTGTATATTTTTTCGTTTGGGCTTGTATCATATTTTCCCTCCGGTTTATATGATCCGTTCATCCTATATTGACTCTTAAAACAAGTCAAAAAGGGTACAACATCACCATTAAATACCGGTAACTATAAAATGAACAAATATTAGATATTTTGGATAACAGATATCCTTCTTCAATAATCATAATAGCACGATGTCAAATGAATCATGTCAAAATATTCAAACTGAGAAACTTTTTCTAAATCTCGAAATTTATACAATTTAAGCGAACACCACAGACGCTGATCAAAGATAACTGCATTGAGGGCAGTCCCCAAACAAAAAAAATCAAAAATTTGTTTGAGGACTGCCCTCAATGCAGTTGTAACATCTAAATTGTCACAACCTTTGGAAATTTAGAGTTGTTCCAGTTCACATCGAAAATTACTATTTTCATTTGGCATATCTTTGTAATCTTTGCGCCGTGTTTGGAAATTTAAAAATTGTATCAGCGTCTGTGGTGTTTGCTTAAATCGTATAAATTTCGAGATTCAATCTTTTATAATTTAATTCTATACAAAGCACAAAAATGTTGTCATCCCCATCAATCGCTATTCAAACCTTTACCAAACACATTTTATGTCCCACCTACAATAGTAGATGGGCATTATGTTTTATGGTCTGTTCGTCTGTCCGTCTGTCCTGCCTCAAGTTAAAGTTTTTGATCAAGGTAGTTTTTGATGAGGTTGAAGTCCAATCAACTTGAAACTTAATACACATGTTCCCTATGATATGATCTTTCTAATTTTGATGCCAAATTAGAGTTTTTACCCCAATTTCACGGTCCACTGATCATAGAAAATTATAGTGCGAGTGGGGCATCTGTGTATTGTGGACACAGTCTTGTTGCACCTGAAACAATTCAGGAGCCTCTCGGCTTTTTTAGTCTTGTATCTTTTTTTATTTTAGTTCATTTATATGTTAAGAAGTTATTTGTGACGTTTATTTTTTCTGAACTAGACATTTTGATAAGGGGCCAGCTCCTGGTTTGGGATTTTCTCAATGTGTTCAAGACCTATTGTTGCCTTGACCTTTGGCTGAAAATTCTGAAATTTGGTCTTGTTGTTATGGCTTTGACACATTCCCCCTTTCGCTTCTCAATTTTATTATGTTTATGTATATATAAAAAAGAAGATGTGGTATGATTGCTAATGAGACAACTCGCCACAAGAGACCAAAATGACACAGAAATAAACAACTATAGGTTACTGTATGGCCTTCAATAATGAGCAAAGCACATACATCATAGTCAGCTATGTATATTTGTTGGATAAAGTCAAATTTACCAATCATTTAATCAGTTTTAATGACTGAAAACAATTTACCACAATTTAAATTTATCAAATATTGATGTTTTGCTACAATGAACAATTATTTTATGCAATCATATAATACCTAAAATAATTAAATGAAATCTTGAAAAATATACCTTAATTAAGAGAATAACAGACGACATCAACACGCAACATGACCAACACCCACCTTCTCTGACAAAATAAACTTTTCACAAACAAAGTAAAATAATAAGAGTTATAATACTGACTGATAGACTGTCTTGGTGTTGAGTTTAAGTCATGTACACTGGCACACAAATCTTCCCTTTGACTATCTGGTTCACATAACTACAGCTATTGGTTGCCCAACCATGGAAGGATACTTTTGTACTAGCTTTATAGGAACCAAGAAAAGAGAAAAAATCTGAAACATCATCCTAACATTTCTGGTTTCATAAATTCTCCACACAAAAACATATTGTGATTAACTGACAACATTATTTATTAGAAGGAAGTTCCAAGGAAGAGCATGTATTTGAGTTGTCAGACCATATATAGGAAAAAAGAAGCATTTACTATCACATTATATGATTAAAATAAAAATGTTGATTTTCAAAATTATATTGACAGACTGCACATTCAACAAGAGTTACCTTTCCTTGTCTACTAAATTTTAAAACTAAATAATAACATACTGATTAGTTAATTAACCTAAGTTATATATAGGAAGTCATTATATTTTTTAATTGTATAGATTAAGTTGATCATTTATTGAGGTGCAGATTCAGAATTTAAAAAAGGCCCATCTAGAGTATGTAAGGCTTAAAAAAGTATATGATTAAACTCCCCTGAAATCCTGCTGTGTAAAGTCAGTACTTCATTTACTTGTTATGTTTTCTTTACTTGTTAGAATAAAAATTGAGATTAGAAATGGGGTTAGGGAATGTGTCAAAGAGACAACAACCCAACCATAGAACAGACAACAGCAGAAGGTCACCAATAGGTCTTCAATGCAGTGAATTTTATACTTAATTGCATTTTTAGATTTATTAATCAATTAAACATGAATAACATGTATCATGTGTATCTACAGACATCAAGGTAAGTAAAATAGTATATCTGTAATACATTTTCTCCTGTAATTGATTAAGTTGTGTATAGTATGTATATGTACTGTATACATATATCCTATTTCATAATTTCAGAGGTTTTCTTCTTTAGTATTTACAATAAAATAATTATATTTATTCTATTCAATAACATAGTTATATTTTCTTACAGCAAATCTACCTCCATCATATGAAGATGCTATAAAAGGCCAGCCTCCTCCTGGTGCTCCCTATCCTACACCTTATCCACAGCAGCAGTATGGTGCACCTCAGCAGTATACTGGACCAACTCAGCCATATCCTCAGCAGACTTATCCAGGGTATCCTCAAGCATCTGGAATGCAAGGATATCCCCAAGAACCTGGAATGCAAGGATATCCACCAGGTCCTGGGATGCATCCTCCTTCAGGATATGGTTATAACTCATATCCAACATGTACAACTGTAGCTCCAACAACTGTAGCCCCTTGTGCATATACTGGTGCAGTATGTATTATTTGTCATGTTTGTAAACATAGACTAGATATAAGTTTTACAGCAAAATTGGTTATAGTGAAAGCAATAGATAGCTTTACAGATGTCACAATGTTAATTATGATCACCAGGAAAGTTCTGTTGTAATCATTGTCATTCAAAATTTAATAAAGTCAACACAGATAGGTCATTTAAAAAAATAAACATTATATACATGTAATGTATATAGGTCAAAGTACGGTCTTTAAAGGCATATCCAACAGTTAATTCTGACGGTGAGAATTTTTCCCTTTAAGATATATAAGCTATTTTTTTACCTGATTCAATCAAATATGTAATAAAAAATATACCTCCATGTGCTACTTTTTGAGTAAAATGGTGTCGAAATTTCAGACATTTGCTAAAAATTTAGATTTATGGACATATTTTTTCTCCCGACAGATATGCAAAATTTATGAAATATTGTTTTAGAAATAACTTAAATTTATCAAATGTAGAAAAAAGCGTAATTTTTTGCTGTATAGTTATCAAATTTTTAAAAAATTGCATCATTGACTGTTTCATGAAATTTGGTACAAATAATCTTCATACGTAATCAAACCGAATGTCATTTTAAAAAAGTGGGGTCCATGAACTCAAAATGCATCTTTTACCAATATGTCACAGTTTGATGTCGCGAAAAATAACATTTTACGTTAGCAACATCATTACCTCCCCTGTAACTGTAATGTATGCCCTTAACACAGAGCCTTGGATCACATGCACTGAACACATTTTGATTACTCAATTTTACATTTTGTCATTTATTCTAGAAAAAGTCATAATAAAGGTACATTTTATCATGTTTAAAGATAAGGATACTCATAACTTGCGACGGGTGCCACATGTGGAGCAGGATCTGCTTACCCTTCCGGAGCACCTGAGATCACCCCTAGTTTTTTGGTGGGGTTCGTGTTGTTTATTCTTTAGTTTTCAATGTTGTGTCATGTGTGCTGTTGTTTGTTTGTCTTTTTTGTTTTTATCCATGGCGTTGTCAGTTTGTTTTAGATTTATGAGTTTGACTGTCCCTTTGGTATCTTTCGTCCCTCTTTTTTTTTTGCGACATGCCGCAATTATCAACCAAAAGAAATAAGAATCTCCAATAAAAGAAAGATAACTCATGAATTGAAGAATGTTTCTCAAGTAGGGAAAATAGATATTATAATATGTAATGAAATAATCCCTGACCTTAATGTGAGAAAGTAGCCATAGACCAAATAGGAATTATATTTCTGATCTGTAGAATTTCTGCTAGTGAATATATATTACATAAAGCTTTAATAGCTGACAGCAAAAGTGTTTTTAAAATAAATGAAAATTTGGAAACTGACAGATATAGGTTAAAATAAGGTGAAGATTGGGTATGATTGCCAATGTCAGAGACACCTATCAACCAAAAACCTGCAGTCGCATTACAGCCTTAAACAATGAGCAAAACCTATTGTGTATAGTTACTCATAAAAAGTCTTGGGGAGCAAAAATGTCAACGAATCCAAAAGTGAAAACCAACAGCCTGATTTGTACTAAAACAACAATACTAAAATAAGTATCGGTGACAGGAACCAACAGCAACCACTAGATTAAAGGTTCTTAAAAAAAATTGATTTCAAGACAAAGTGCATGTATGTCTCACTAATACTCTCATAGAAAATTATGTTTAAATATATTTTTTTCTATTTTATAGAGTTTTGTTGTGACATCAGAACAAATGCAAGCACAAAGAAGAAAAAAGATGATCATGATGTTTTTTGTAGGAATAGTTATGATTGTGGTTTTTATCATAGTTATAACATCATTTTAAGCAAAATGTAAGTGTTTTCTTATGTTATAATTAGAAACAGTAGGGACAAATCCAGCCATTTTTAAAAGGGGGCCCAAACATATATCCCCATTCAAAAGCTTGGATTGTTAAAAAACAAAGATTTGGGTTTCATATTAAAGTAATTCAGTAGCGCAGATGCAATCATTCATTAATCTAGCCAAATTAAAACAATCTTTATTTGTAATAATATCATAAACCTTTCATTTTTAAATTGATCTAAATTTTAACAAAATATTATTCTAAGTATCCATATTAAGGGAAAAAAACTTGACTTGATATTTATATTGATTCATTAAATCTGTACAATCATTGTCCTCAATTGCCCTCAGATAAGGATTTTCCTAACCACACCTTGGGAGTAAATCATTAAAATTCTTTTTGTTATTTTAATCTTTGAAAGTTTATTGTCACTATTTTAATTTCTTCAATTTTTTTATATAATGGGAATTATATATTTTGTCAATCAAATGTAAAAATATAGATTCCTACACTTCAACAAGTGTATTACGATATTTCTCCACTCGAGACAGTTAAGTATTATTATTTAAAGCGTGAGGCTTGCCAAGCTTTTTAAATAATTAAAATTTACCTTTTGTGAGTGGAGAAATATCATAATACACGAGTTATAGTGTCGGAATCTGTTTCTCTGATGATTTTTATACGACCACAAAAATTGAAAATTTTTTGGTAGTATATTGGTATCACGTTGGCGTCAGCGGCGTCGTCGTCGTCATCGTCGTCGTCATCGTCCGAATACTTTTGGTTTTCTCACTATAACTTTAGTTTAATTAAATAGAAATCTATGAAAAAATGACACAAGGTTTATGACCACAAAAGGAAGGTTGGGATTGATTTTGGAAGTTTGGGTTCCAAAAGTTTAGGAATAAGGGGCCAAAAAGGGGCAAAATAAGCATTTTCTTGGTTTTTCGCACTATAACTTTAGTTTAAGTAAATAGAAATCTATGAAATTTTGACACAAGTTTTATGACCACAAAAGGAAGGTTGGGATTGATTTTGGGAGTTTTGGTTCCAACTGTTTAGGAATTAGGGGCCAAAAAAGGGCCCAAATAAGCATTATTCTTGGTTTTCGCACAATAACTTTAGTATAAGTAAATAGAAATCACTGAAATTTAAACACAAGGTTGATGAACACAAAAGGAAGGGTGGGATTGATTTTGGGATTTGAGATCCCAAGTTTAGGAATTAGGGGCCAAAAAGGGACCCAAATAAGCATTTTTCTTGGTTTTCGCACCATAACTTTAGTATAAGTAAATAGAAATCTATGAAATTTAAACACAAGGTTTATGACCATAAAAGGAAGGTTGGGATTGATTTTAGGAGTTTTGGTCCCAATAGTTTAGGAATAAGGGGCCCAAAAGGGTCCAAAATTAATCTTTGATTTCATCAAAAATTGAATAATTGGGGTTCTTTGATATGCTGGATCTAAAAATGTACTTAGATTTATTATTATTGCCTTAGTTTTCAAGTTGTCCAAATCGGGGTCCAAAATTAAACTTTGTTTGATTTCATCAAAAATTAAATAATTGGGGTTCTTTGATATGCCAAATCTAACTGTGTATGTAGATTCTTAATTTTTAAGTCTCCCAAACAAAGTTTGGAGACTTATTGTTTTTGGTCAATTCTTATTATTTTTATTATTCTTCCTCTTCTTCTTCCTCTTCTTCCTCTTCTTCCGCCACTTTAAAAATGAACTTGTCCGCAGCGGTTCTCCTAAATGGCTTGTCAGATTTACTTAGGATTTTACAATATGTTAGACTAACATGTCTAGGTGAGCCATCAATGTTTCGTTTGTGCATTGGGGTCTATTAAGGGGTATTTTGGGGGGTAGAAAGGAGGGAGGGGTTTACTATAGAACCCTATGGGATTTTATTTTCTAAAATTTTCAAATGAATATAACTTGAAAACTGTAAGTGATAGATACATGCAGTCTTCAGAAATGATTATAGGACAATAAAACAAATCACATGAAATATAGGGGGAGTCTCTGGGGGGTCATCCCCACCCCCTTCAATTTGAGAATATGCTTTTATCTTGTAAACGGTCCAGATCCCCACCCCTAAACTATATATATTCTTGAATGGGACGATAAAACAAATCAAATGAAATTAAAGGGAAGTCCCCGGGGGTCATCCCCACCCCGTTCAATTTGAGAATGTGCTATTATCTTGTAAACAGTCCAGATCCCCACCCCTAAACCATATATATTCTTGTAGGGGACAATAAAACAAATGAAATGAAATAAAAGTGATGTCCCTAGGGGCTCACCCCACCCCCTCTTGTTTGAAAACTTGTAAACGGTCAACATCCCCACCCCTAAACCATATCTATTCTTGTATGGGACAATAAAACTAATCAAATGAAATTAAATGGAAGTTCCTGGGGGTCACCCCCACCCCGTTCAATTTGAGAATGTACTATTATCTTGTAAACGGTCCAGATCCCCACCCCTAAACCATATATATTCTTGTAGGGGACAATAAAACAAATGAAATGCAATAAAAGAAAAGTCCCGAGGTGGTCACCCCACCCCGTCTTGTTTGTAAACTTGTAAACGGTCAACATCCCCACCACTAAACCATATATATTCTTGTAAGGGACAATAAAACAAATAAAATGAAATAAAAGGGAAATCCCTAGGGGGTTACCCCACCCCCTCTTGTTAGAAAATTTGTAAAGGGTCAACATCCCCACCCCTAAACCATATATATTCTTGTATGGGACAATAAGGCTAATCAAATGAAATTAAAGGGAAGTTCCTGGGGGTCGCCCCCACCCTGTTCAATTTGAGAATGTGCTATTATCTTGTAAACGGTCCAGATCCCCACCCCTAAACCATATATATTCTTGTAGGGGACAATAAAACAAATGAAATGATATAGAAGGGAAGTCCCGAGGGGGTCACCCCACCCCCTCTTGTTTGAAAACTTGTAAACGATCAACGTCCCCACCCCTAAACCATATATATTCTTGTATGGGACAAAAAATCAAATCAAATGAACATGGGACCATATGAATGGCGAGTTATGGGAGCTTTGTTTGGGAGACTTCGTAACAGCATCCTGTTACAATTACTTCTTGTTGGTCCCGTTTTCAAATTGGTCTACATTAAAATCCAAAGGGTCCAAAATTAAACTAAGTTTGATTTTAACAAAAATTGAATTCTTGGGCTTCTTTGATATGCTGAATCTAAACATGTACTTAGATTTTACAGACTACGCGAATGAATTTTATTTTTACAGGACATTCGGTCTGGTAAGCATCCTAGCTTTACCAGACCGAATGAAATTTTACCAGACCAATTTTTTTTACAGATTCAATATTCAATATTTTTTATTAAAGTCTCACCACTTGTATAACATTATACATTCCAATAAACATATAAAACATTGCGTATAACATGAAATATTGGATAACATTTATAAAACATATTGTATATTAAAACTAACAGTAAAATATCATTAGCTTAAATACTAAAACATATACAAGTGCCATTCTATTAAGAATTATGAGAGACTAATATTAAAGGATTAATTATATACAAAATTTTTACATCTAATTGTATATTATCCGACTAAAAACAACAAACATATGACTTTGTTGTGCCCTACTCCTCCCCAAAATGCACAAATTAAAACAAAATGATGTAACAAGAGGGAATATTGTTACGAAAGTTGTGCACAATTGCTTGAATGCATTTCAGTGAAGAGTAATGTCCCATTTTATTGGATTTTGACAATGTTTGTGAACTAATTGAAACATAATTTAGAGTTTCTTTATAAAATATTATTTCCTGTTTCTTCTTTCTTTTTCATATATCTTTTGGTTTTCAATTCTTGTGGTTATATTTCATAGCTAAATTTTGTGATCTGCTTGGATTTTTATTCGTTTATTGTATTTAAATCGGCAAACCCGGAATTACCCTTATCCGTTCCCAGAATCTGATCCAGTTTTATTTACATTTCCGGTTGTGCCAATGATGGCATCCATTGTTGTTTTTGACAGTCAGATATGTTTTTACCCGGATTTACACATTACTGATTGGCGATGTTCGGCATAAAGCTAGCGGTTGAACAAAATAAACATCGCTGTGATGAATAATAAAGATGAAAATGAATTTGAGATCGTTTGGCAATTTTGCTAGAATGTTAGAAAAATCCATGAAAAAAAAACACCGGACATTCGGACCGGAATTCAACAAAATTTTACCAGACCGATCCATTATTCACCGGATTTGTCCGACGGTCCGACGTATTTCGTGTAGTCTGGATTTTTGATTATGGGCCCAGTTTTCAAGTTGGTCCAAATCAGGATCCAAAATTATTGTATTAAGTATTGTGCAATAGCAAGAAATTTTCAATTGCACAGTATTCAGCAATAGCAAGAAATCTTCAATTGCACAGTATTGTGCAATAGCAAGAAATTTTCAATTGCACAGTATTGCACAATAGCAAGAAATCTTCAATGCACAGTATTGCACAATAGCAAGAAATCTTCAATGCACAGTATTGTGCAACAGCAAGTATTTTCAATTGCACAGTATTGGGCAATAGCAAGAAATATCTAATTACACAATATTGCACAATAGCAAGAAATTTTCAATTGGAGTTATCTTTCATTGTCCAGAATAGTAGTTGAATCAACTTAAATCATTGTTTTATACAATATACAATGTATATTCACTTTTACTACCAACTGATAAATTAAAACAATCTTTACCATTCAGTGATAACAAGCACTTTTTTTACATTTTAATATTTTATGATGTATTTAAATGAGTAGTTATTGTTGCAAACTCCATTAGTAATTTGAATTGAGATCAGTTTTGGAATAAGGGAAAGAAAAAAAAATTGGGGGGGGGGGGGGTTCAATTTTTCTCATTTCAGATTTCATCAATAAAAAGAAAATTTCTTCAAACATTTTTTTGAGAGGATTAATATTCAACAGCAAAGTGAATTGCTCAAAGGCAAAAAACAAATTTTAAGTTTAATAGACCAGATTCATTCTGTGTCAGAAACCTATGCTGTGTCAACTATTTAATCACAGTCCAAATTTAGAGTGGAATCCAGCTTGAATGTTGTGTCCATACTTGCCCCAACCGTTCAGGGTTCAACCTCTGCGGTCGTATAAAGCTGCGCCCTGCGGATCATCTGGTTATCCTTCTTTTTCAAAGATTTTCAGACACTTGTGTTCTTTATATGCAATGTCATCAGTCATGGTCGCCTTTTTTCATGATGTCACAATAGAAAAATTCAGAAGAAAACAAAACATTTCGACGTCATAGTCAAATTTCGACTAATCATTTGCCGAGAACAGATTTTTCACTAGTGAGGAGAAATATTTTTCTCACACCGGTCAGGAAATGTGAAAATAGAACAAAAATTAGAGAAGTTTGTGTTATCAAAGGACAAATTTAGCAGATGTTTATGTAGGTGAGTAAGAACCAGTTTCATCCAGTAGTGAAACCACAAATATGGTTAAGGTGACTTAGTCCTCTTACATGATAAAAAATAAGTTGATTTTGCAATAGGCCTACCATGCCCATTGGGTCTACATTTTTCAGCTGCCCATGTGAGAAATACGAATATGAAAGCTGAGTGTGTTCATATTATGTCAAACAAAAATTATTTCATTGTAAGTGAATTATTTTAAATACTCAATTTATCCTAGTCAATTCTCTAAACAGAAACTTGCTCCTTATTTTGTTCATGTGTCACATATGTTCAATAAATGAACAAAATTGATTAGCAAGTATTGAGAACTAATCCTCATTATATTGAAATCAATTTTCATAAATTTATTAAAGCAATGAAACTGTATGTGTAACATTTGAAGGTCCAGTGTTTATCACTGCAAAACATTGTCTTTTCTAATGAAAAACTATTCAAAATGTAAATACAAAGTTCATGGTGAAAGAAAAAATATTCAAAACTGATTTACAGTCATGACAGTGAAGTATTTAGTCCTTTATGTAAGAAAAGTGTTAAGTTTGATTTAAAATATCATTTAACCTTTTATCTGAGTGACATAACTATTTTATTTTTATATTTAGAAATATAAAGAATTATAATGTTCAAGATGAAAAATTTATAGGATTTAAATTTTAAAATAAAATTTAATCCAGGTGACATAACAGCTGATTTTCCAAAAGCTACATTATGGAATTTGACCAAGGTTAAATGATTAATGGATTGTTGGTTGCTTAATGTCCATCTAACACAATCTGACATACCAGCTGAAATTTTCAAAGCTACATTATGAAATTTTCTAAAACACTATTTGACCAAGATTAAAAGATTAATGGATTGTTGGTTGTCAATTTTACATAACAGCTCAATTTTCAAAAGCTGTATTGATATACTATGCATGTGATTTCATAAAGTACTTTTTTCAGATTTTATTATATTGTATTTAACAAATTAACATTAAATCTAAAATGAAAGTTTTGCTAAGTGGGTCAACCAGAATAAAAGGGTAAAATTTGACGGTCACTGGAAAAAAAGGATACATTTGTATGTTGGAAAGAGGCAGACACTACATACCCCTGAAACAGTTGTTGCAATGGTATTTTAACATGCAGAGAGATTGGTACTTTTCTTTTGCGCCCATCTAACCAGCTGTGACTGAGTATGAATTATTCAACATGGTCAAATGGATGCCTTTTTCAGAATTTGTTTCAAGAATGGATGGGAGAAGCAGTGGTTGATTCAAGGAGGGGGACTTGAGGGAGGGTTTAGAAGGATGACTATATTTTGTATATACATCTTCCACATACTCACTAATAATCATTTTTTTGGAATTTCATCATACATTGTATCTGATCTTGATAATCTAGTACAACCTTGAGTTGATATTTTTTGGTAAGAGGATATTTTTGCAGGTTTTCACAAAATTAATGGTTAATTTTTTGCTGTTAACTTTTGCTAATTATGTCAATACTGATTTGATTTTTTTTCTAATTAAATTGAATTCATTGTTCATGTAGTGAAGTGGATGATTTGTCTGTCCATCCTACATCAGGTTAAATGCTGTACACCATGAAGTTGTCTAACATGAACTTAAAAACTCAGTACATATGGTCACAGTGATGTGAACTTATAAAAATATCTGTGAAAATATGCATGGTGGCCCAGATTTAGTAGTAGACTGATCAGGATAGAGTTTTGATTTGAGGACAGATTTAAGTGTTGTGGTAAGGTAGTTCACCTTAAGAATGTGGTCACATCAACTGAAATGTTGTGGTGAGGTAGTTCACCGTGAGAATGTGGTCACATCAACTTGAAATTTAGGACACATGTTCATTTTGTAAATCTATTTAAAATGCCAAAAAAATCATTCTTTTACATAATATTCCCAGTTCTCTGAACATGGCAAAAAGGAAGTGCAAGCAAATCATAGTTTTATATTGACACATATACATCCTTGTTATTTTTTTTAATTTTATTTAATTAAATATTAGCATCTATCCACACTGGGTTATGTTTACTACATAACAGACTTGGGGTAATTGTAATTGTAATCGTTAATCAGCTGTAATTGATTACAATTTTTCAAGTAATCAGTGTAATCATTAATCAGCCAAAAATCTGATTACATGTAATTTAATTTAATCAATTACTTTTCAAAATACCCTGTAATCATGATTACTTTTTGATTACATTCTGATTACAATGAAAAAAATCTAAAATTGTGTTTTTTGTCATTAAATGAACCTCTTTGTTCATATTTGATAAATTTTTAACATACTAAAATGGTTTGGTTACTTTAAGCTTGTCTACTTCAGTAAAAAATAAACTGTTACAGTACTGAAAAGTCATCATTAGCCTAAGCAGAGACATATAATACAATTATATACCTTTTATCTTGGTAAAAGATATTGTACATACATGTATATTCATCGTTTTATAATGATCTTCATATTAATATTTGATTATAACTGTTATATATTCAAGTAATACTTTTCTTTAGCCCTGAATTATAATCTTTTGTTAATTTTTGTGATTTTTGTCAACTTTGAATTGACAGGTAGGAGACTAATTAAGGTTTGTTTTTATTGCAATTACCAATTGAGTATAGCTGTAGGGAAATATATATGATAAAAGATAAATCAGACATGAAAATTTATCTAATTAGCACAAACTAAATTAAAAGTTGGACAAATATGTTGTTTAAACTTTTTTTTGTATTTGGACTGGACGTGTAAAATGCAATGGTTTTTAGTACTTTAATACATATTGTTTACAATTTGATTAAACATTTCTATTAAAATTTAACATAGTTTTAACTGGTACAAATGTAACTTTATTTCATCTATATTTAAACTTCCATAAACTGCAACTTGGAATACATATAAATTATGAAAGAGGTCAGAAGACAAACAAAAAAACTCTTGATTATGATATATCTTTATTAAATTTAATTCAAAATAATTTAGAGAACATTGGTGATAAAGTGTAATGTATATATATATGTAGTGAAATTTGGTGTTTATTTAAATAGATGACGTTTAATTTGAAGTTATCATTTTATAATTGAACCAAATAAAATACGTTCTCAAAAATGCTATAGTTATATTAAACGTTTATTCATCCACATCATTCAAAATGTTTTGTTTTTAAATTCATTGTAATCAGATGTAATCAAAATTACTTTGCCAATGTAATCATTAATTTAATCAGATACTTTCAGAAATGGTGTAATCATTAATTTAATTTAATCGTACAAATGACAAAGTAATTGTAATTTAATCAATTACATTGAAAGTAATCGAACCCATCTCTGCTACATAAATGTACATCTTATATAAGAAAACTCAAAAGGAAAAATTTTAAACAAAAGGGAAATAAACAAGAAAATGTATTCAACCTTTATGGGGAAAAAACATGCTGGATTGTAAATAGATACATTGTACATGCATATGTATTATCTTTTGCAGGTATGTTTACAAGATGCTGGATATAACTGTAGACCTTTGAAGAATAGCAAGAGGCAGACATATTGCTAATCCTAAAGTTGAATATCTAGAAATTAAAGGACAGAAGATCCAACAACTGTTACCAGTGATATTATTATTTAGTGTAAAACTTTAATTATTTTTTAATACATACATCCCAGAGTATAATTTGTCATTTACAAAAATATACACTCCACATTTTTAGTTTATTTTCTATTTTGTTTAGCCATCAATGAATATTGTATTGATATGGTTGTTTTGTATAAATATATACATGGGAAAGAATTTTCTCAAACATAATCATTTGTGAAAGTGAAAGTGGGGTTTCTTTGAAGAAAGAGATCCATCTGCATTAAATCTTGCAGTGATAGGTAGCAAAAGGTAGAAAAGGTCTATGCAGTAGATAATTTACTATATACCTGTTAATTTTATGTATGTAGAAATATTCACAAAATGTTTTCAGACATAAAAGATTTGAATACACATTGTATTGACAGAACACAAATTTGTAACTAATAATTATTGAAATGATAATTCGGATACTGTAAATTTAAAAAAAACATTGGGAAAAATGCAACAGGGTTATAGTCGCAATAATTTAAACTCACATTTTGAAATTTTTTTATAAAAATTAAAAAGGATTTTTTCTTAATATAGCAAAAATAAAAATTGCATTTTGGTCTAAATTAACAAAATCCCAATAATAAGTGCATACAATAATTTCTGAATATACAGTGGTTATTTTTGGGTTAAGATTGAATGAAACGCAGTCAAAACCCTATGTTACTGAGTTGATATATAAATCTTCCAAGGCTTATCACTACCTTTTTAATACACACAATATGGTGGATTGATTATAACATTGTATACATCCTATCCATAAGAATATGGTGGATTGGTTATAACATTGTATACATCCTATCCATAAGAATATAGTGGATTGATTATAACATTGTATACATCCTATCCATAAGAATATAGTGGATTGATTATAACATTGTATACATCCTATCCATAAGCATTTACACAAATTTATTGATGTAATATATGCTCTGATATTGGAGTGACAAAACAATGTTACACCTGTTAAGAAAATTACATAATAGCAAGGTGGAGTTATACTATGTGTTCTAATAATATACCAGTAATGATGTCATTGTTAAAGTCATCTTTAAAAGTTGGAGTTATCTCCCGTTGTCCACAATTGTAGTTGAATCAACTTCAACCAATGCAATATTTAATTTTACTTTCTAGCAGTTGTATACCAGTAGTTGTCTTTTAATTAAAGAATGACTGTAATATTTTTCTGTGTATGAAGAAATAACATAAAAAATGGGGTGAACACTGAAAAACTCAGGTAGTAAAAGAGTGCGCCACAATGTTTATGTTATATTGATTAGACAGAAAAATATTAAAATTGTTCCTTGTAATTCTATAAAGGAGTAAATAATGATAAAATTGTTGATGACATCGCAGTCACATGACAAAATTGTGTCTATGAGCTGATAGACAGAACACTTTAAGCCAATAAGAAGACGTTTTACATCTAAAATTAAATTATTCCAGTATAACACCAGGGCAAACAGGTTCATAATTTTTCATTATCATAATAAATTATGTGAACTGCATGCAGAAATAAATATCCGAAAAATAAAAGGTTTAAACAATTGAAATGTATATAATCAAGAGGTCAGAATATATATTATTATGTTTTATTCATAGATCATGTGCTTGAAACTTAAAATAACATAGATGGTATACAGTGGAGACAGTTTGAAAATTAAATAGCAACAAAAGATTTGTGGTGTTTTTTTTTCAATCCAAAAATAAATTAAGACCTATTTTAGAACACATCTTCTGGGTGCCATGTATGATTTATTGGATAAGCCTTCTAGACATAATTTTGTTGAGTATTTAAGAATTAGATATACATATGTATTGGTGTTTTAAGAAATGTGCATGCATTGATCTGTGATAACTTTTTGTACATGTATTGAAAATAATTTTGCATGGATTGCAAATTTAGTATCTGATATTTTCCTCCTTTTTTTCCTTTATTCAAGATGATCATATAGATTTTATGCAAACCATTACCAAAATTGATAAATTAATTTAGTTATTATCAAGATTAGTTGTTTTGTTTCATCATCAATATGAATAGGTTTGTAATAATATAAAAAAAATCAATGGATGGAAAATAAGGTACTGAAATATAGTTATTTTTATATATTTCTTATATATATAAATGTTGTTTATATATTCCATATGTCATATGCATTGGTAATATAATTAGTATTTGCATTTAGTAGTTTCTATTTCTTTTTTTTTTTTGATTCATTTTATGATATTGTCTTTTTACTTCCGCTTATTTGTCTGGTTCAATTGTGTTTCTATGATTGTGAATTGTTAAAATTTAAGGCTCTCACTGATTTAATTTTAAATTCTTTGGATTTTGGGATGTAAATGAAGAGGTTCAAGTGAGCAAAATTGATTTTTTGGAATACAAGTGACTAGTGTATTAAAATTTTAATGTATATTTTTTTTAAATAATATAATTCTTCATGTAGGTAGTGGCAAAATAAGATGCACTATTTGTATTTTAAAAGAAGAAAAAAAAATCAACCAATCACTTAATGTTCATGTTGAAGTTATATTGATATTGTGATACACACAATGAAATCATTAAAGTAAGTGTGTAGAATTAAGGCATTTTTCAGCAAGATACTGTGAAAATTTTATTTTATAAATAGTATTTTCTTAGAGTTTATCCAAGTTAATCCAAAGAAATTAAAATCAATTTAGTTTGGCCTCAGAATAATGTAGGTCTCTTTATTCATGTTATTGTTGTTCCCAGTGTTTTCCATACTATCTGATATAGTCAAAGTTCTGATTTACACTTTTATTCAGTCTCTTTTCTTTGTAGATAATACTTCTTTTGTTTCTTACCAACAGTTTAATGTGCATCATTATCATGATAATAACTGTGATACATACTTATGAAGATGGGGAATATTTTATATGTTTGTCACATTTTTATGTGCAGTTATAAAAAAGATATAGCAAGAACTTTTAACTTTATTGACATTAACTTTTGTGGCTAGGCTGCCGGTATGTTTATTATGATATTTTAGTCTTAAACACAGTAGTGTAAATTTTAACTTATAGTGTTAAGTGATTGGTGGGGAAATAATTATATTAAGTCATCAAACTTTAAAATCAATCTCATTTTTGTGATTTATATGTACTTTCTTTAGAAGGGAAGTGCTGATATTAATTCATGATGGGATATAATAAGTTCAGGATAAACCTGTTAGTGGTATTTGTTGTCATTCATGTGGTAAAGTCTTTCTTACTCTTTTTCATAATTTATGCATTGATCAATCTGTATTTTGTTTTCTGTCATGTTTTCTTCCTTTATAAGATCATAAAATTTCAGTTTTGAAAAATTGAATTGAATAAATTTATGCACTATTTTGAATATATTTACACTTTTATTCTTGCCATTACTTGGTGCTGTTAATATTTTTTAATCATTTTATTGTTTATTCTAATCTTTCTATCCTTGATCTGTTTCTGTTCTGATAACTGTAATTCTATGATGGTTGTGGCCTAATAGATCTCTCTAGCATGATGAAATATATTTTGTACATCACACAGGTGATAACACAAATATGATAATTTTATTAATCAATAATGGTCAATTAGATCATGGAAGTAACATTTTACTTCCATGATTAGATATAGACAGGAGGCTGTGCATATTTATATTTATCTTCACAAATAGGAGTCATTTTTGGAAAATGTCAAATTTTACCCCTCCCCCCCCCCTTCATTTAAATAAAATCATATTATGTTTTGATTAGTCTGATTTTGCAAAAAAGCAAAAATAAGCCACTTAGAGGGATTTTTTACCACAACAGAAAAGTTAACATGTCATGAGATCCTCCATCATGATGAATCAGCAATGTAAAAGTGCAATTTTGTATAAAAAATAACAAAAATATTTGGTACTCCTTTACATAATTGCTGTAAGACTAAGTAAGTAATTATTAAATTTTACTTGTTTATACATGTTCAATGATAAAGTAGTTTTAAAAGGATCTGGATAGTAAGAGAGCTACTTTAACATAGCAATGTAGATTATCATTGTCTAGTCAGTTTCTATAGATCCTGTTGGATATAAAAGTGCACAAGAACGATTTAATTCTTGTATGTAAGGAATATCCATGGAAAGAGAAATATAAAATGTATGTGATTTTAATGATTTAAATGAACAAACATACTTTTGGATCTTCAGTGGTTGGTACCGCTGCTGATGGATTATCAGTTTCATCCACCAAGTAGCTAGTGCTCTGGAATTGATGTTATTGAAGTGTGCAAATTTCTATGTCATAAAGTTAAGCCAAGGCATAGTTATAGGTTGCAACTCCCTCAAGCTGCAGTATTGACATTTTGGCTGTTTTGTAAAGGTCACTTTGGGGCTTGTTTTGGATTGGGTTTTTTTTTTTTTTTGTAAGAATAAAACAAAAACATAAGGTAATTTAATATCCATTTGAATAAGGCTAGTGAGAAGACGCAATTAAACAACATATTTTGTATGCAAACATTTTTTTTATAAAATTAAATCATGGTTAGCCAAGAAGACATTGTAACACACTATGATGTTCTAATGTTCATAAAGCAGTCTTTTTTTAACATTTTGTATTTCATAATTGTCTTTTTTTTCATTTATATTTGTAATGTCATATATCTGTTGATCATTAAAAGTTATAATTTATACAAAAACTTGGCTTTGTTTTTATTTATATATATATTGATTGACTTTGCTCCTATAATTTTCAGACAGAACAACATCTATGTTAATATAAACATGAGGAGATATGGAATAATTACCAATAAGACAATTATCTTTCAGGTATAGAACCACTAATTCAGGCCTGGTCAGAAAGAACATACAAGAAAGTAGTATTATTTGGTTATTTGTGGTATCAAATGAAAGCTTGGGAACTTGGGATCACTGTACAAACCTTGTTGAAAGATTTATTTGAATAATAAAGAAGTATATGAAATTTTGATAGAAGGGCACATTTGACTGGTTGTTCAGATCAGACATTCCTGTTTTTGTACTATCAAACTTCAGGAAACCAGTACGCTCTAATATGCAATTAAAGGTATGTTGATTTTTGCAGCACAAGTCAGGATAAGGTACAGTTTTGACATGAAATAACTGCCACTTTATTTGAACTTAAGACAAAGTAGCCATACATTATTGAAATTGCAGAATTTAACATAGAAAGCAATGAGGCTATGAATTAGTGGCTTTATACCTTCAGCATAAAAATGAAGTGGTAGAGAGCAATTGTTAGGTCACTGAACTGCCTTCGACATAATTACTTAGATTATATAAATAAGAAGATGTGGTATGAGTGCCAATAAACTACTCTCTATGCAGTTACCATGTATATAAAGTTATCAATTATAGGTACGACCTTCAACACGGGTCAAGTGGCTTACATTGAACAGCAAGCTATAAAGGACTCAAAATGACCAGTGTAAAACAATTCAAAATCTATTTAAAAATAGGGAAACACCTATGAACCATACCAACAAACGACAACCACTGGCTCCTCTGTTTTTCTATCTGTGAAAACACTCAACAGTGGATTGTGGAATAATACCTAAGAGCAACTGATGATCAGTTGATGTCAACTCGGTAGTTTCCAATAAAGAAAGCTCTGCAGTGTTGTATGTTTCAAAAGTAAATATTTGAAATACACAATATGGCCAGGCGTCAAAATGCTGTTGTGATGTGAGAATAAAATAGGGTGTGATATTGATCATCAATACATTATATAATTGAATGATTACCATTCGGATGGCTTACACAACCGAGAGTAGCACTAGTCCAGTACCCAGTAATGCCAGAGAGTAGCACTAGTCCAGTACCCAGTAATGCCCGAGAGTAGCACTAGTCCAGTACCCAGTGTCCAGTAATGGCATGATTGAATGTTAATCTTGATGAATATCGTTGCCTTGAACCTTCATAGTTCATTGCCATCTTTAATGCATTCGAAATTTTTAAAGAATTAATTTTGAGTTGGCTAAAAATCTTTTGAGGTCTCATTTAATTTATTCACAATGTGTGTAAAACATGGAACGATTTAATAGAGCACAATCTGATTAAAATACTTATCCTGTGTCCAAGCTTTGCTTACTTTGAATAGAGCATGATATATGATATAGACAGTCTTGTCCATTGACGATAGTATATTGACCTCTAGATTGTCTATTTTCGTTTTGTCCTATAGTGTTGTATTGACACCTCTTCTAATTCGTATCAGTCGTATTTGCTTATCAATTCTCAAAATCATAAATTAAAAGTAAAAAAAAAAATCCTCCATTATAACCTATTTACGTTTTTAACCTTACGAAAAAAATCATATTACCTAACGCCACTGCATCTGTCATGATAATTATCACATCTTAAGAAATAAATTAGGGAAACAGAAGTTGTTATACAAGAAAATTCTGGCTTTGGTCGTGTGTAAGTATGTATTATTCAAAGAGTTTACCGGGAATATTTTCTTGTTAGAATGGTCTTCAGAATTCCTTTGGTTAAATGATCCCCAGAAGATCTGCATAACGAGTTTGCAGTCATTAGAATTTCAAGACTGCTGCACTGCGTTTGATCTAGTTGAAGATGCATCTGGCAATTGTTTCGAACAATCTCTGTCATAAATTGATTTTATTTAAAATATGCATGATAAATAAAAGGACCTGGTACTATAATGAGGTGAGTGTATTTCTTGCTCTCTTACTATAATGAGATTATATTCATATTATTAATACCCTTTGCATAGAAACTTGAGGAAAACAATTAGTTTTATGTTCCTGTGAAATGAAGGTTGCCTACAAACGGATCTTAATTATAAGTAAATGTATCATGCATAACTTGCTTTGTCCATATATAAATTCGTATAGTTATTTATGATTATTATCAATTATAGAATTATATACATAAGAGTTTAATTTAGTTTACTTTATGCTTACCATATGTAGAAATATTGTTTGCAACTGTTTTTAAAAGTTGTCTTTTTTTTGCTATATATCTGAACTAGAAATTAAGCAACATTTTTGGGGTCCTTTATAGCTGTTGAAAACCGTACCTTGACCTATAAGGGTTTACTTTTATAGAAAGTGACTTGGAGGGAGAGTTGTCTCATTGGCATTCATACCACACGTTCATATATCTATTTGAACAATTTTTCTATATACATCTACTATATCACACTCGAGCATTTATATCATATCTAAGTCAGACGTCATTAGTTTAGATTATAGTTTATTTTGAAACTATAAACACATGCAAATGATGCATAGAAATATAGACCATTCTGATATTCAAAATAATGAAAGAAAAGGTATATATTATGTAGAACTTGTGATTGATTCAGGATGGTATAGGTTGCCCTGGTTGCTACTTATGAAGAATTTCTCTATCAACCATTACATAATTGTTGAATTTTGGCACTCTTCGTCCGGTCCATCATATTCTTAATATAAGGTCTCAGTGGTTTCCACAGAAATGAGCATTTAATAATACATGGTAAGGTACTTTATGGACAACAACAAGATACTTCAGATAATTTCACATTCGGGATGAGCTTCAATTTGAAAGTTTCCAAATTCGACGAAAAAGGGGACGGAAATGGCCCTTATGCTTTATCATAATTGAGTCAAGTAAATAAACCCTTAGCAATTCGTAGAAGCTAAAATTTCCTGGAAACAAGTTTTAAAGAATAAATCCAGGTATCAATGATAACATTTCATCACGTAAACAGTCATGGTGTTTACATCTTATAAATCTTAAATTCAAGTTGACAAATAATAGGCGAAAGATAACAAAAAGTGTTTTCAAACTCATTAGTCGAAAATAAGCTGACAACGCAACAGCTATACAATAAAAAAGACAAATAAAAGTACACAAAACACAACATATAGAAAACTAAAGAATGCAAGAACCCCACCAAATCTGCCATTTGTAACTGCTTTTTACAGTTTGTTCTTATGGTGTGTTTTTACATCACTTTCCCAGGGAGCAACCTCAAACATGTCTTAAACCTAATGTTAAGTGGTTGTCGTTCCATAATGTCTGTTATTTTGTTAAATTGAATTGTTATATATAAATTAGGGCATTCGTTTTTTTTTTTTTTTTTTTTAGACCTGACTCTAAACGATGTTTTTTTTTGCTCATTGATGAAGGCCGTACGGTACCCTTAGTTGCTCCTATCTTCGTCACTTTGACTGCTTATGAATAGTTGTCGCAGGCAAAGGTAATCACACCTTAATAATATAAATATATAACAAGAGTCTACTGTTTATTGTGTAATGTCTTGACCTATTCCTTAGGTTTGTTCTGTTCGCGTAGCTAACATAAATGGAAGTAAACTAAAATGTTCCGCATGATAAAACAAAATAAGCGAGGGTCAGTTATGTATGAAAAGAATAAAATAGACTAAAATAGAATATACTTTTTTTATTAACCAAATTATGGCCACAGGAAAGTATATAAAATAAAAAATGTGTGGTTACACGTATAAACATTTATAGAATATTAATGTCTTCAATCTTAACAATAGACATACATGTAATAAAAAAAAAAAAAATTGTATGCGTAATGTCAGAAGTACTTTACTATAATCATGATAATTATGAACTTCTATTAATGATATGTGTAGGCTAAGTTTTTTGTTATGAATTATGTTTGCAATGATAAGCATGCAAGAAGTAAACAAGTTTATTCAGATATTTGAAATTATGCTTTTCAATTAATCAGTATGGGACACTTGGTAGAATATACTTTATCGTCAAGCGTCAAAAATTTGTTTTCGCTCCTTTTAGAGTCAAATGAGCCTATTTTTGTATTATCGTCATTCGTCATGTGGGGTACCCCATTCTTACCCTCTCATATATTCTTAATTATAATCTGTCACAATACCATGATGAATAAATTAACATTGTATCTGAGAGCAGAACTTTATACACAGTGGGGACCCATTTATAACGTACACCCTATGAATACCACGGAGCTAAAATTTCAGTGAAAATTCCACATTTAAGCGTCACATGCATGTCTAAATCGTCATTAGTCCGTTCACATCGTGCTTATTTCATATTATACCGTTATCATGGTTATGTTAGGTGATTTCAATTAAAAAGTATTTTTGAAAAATTACTTTTTTGCAATGCGTATTTCATAAATTTCAGTTCACTTGAATTGAACATTTAAATTATCTTTGTCAGTATTATAGTGTCCTTTTCTACAATTTATACTAGAATTTCTTAGTTTCTATTATATGATTTCTTAAAACAAAAAAAATACATTTTGCTCTTAAAGGTGTTATTATGAAGGTATCTTACTCGGTTGATTTTCTTTTGTAAACTCAACCGGCAAGGGATTTCAGATTTAAATTATTATCAAGAAATTCAACATCATCTAATACGACATTTCATGTATATATTTTATACGAACAATGAAATGAAAATCGGGTCAGAAACTAGGGTTAAACTATACTGACAAGTTTCAAATAATGAAAGTTTGTTTTACCTCTTTGCTATAAGATGAATATTGATCCAAGGAGGTTATATGATCTCATATAACCTCCTTGATTGTACATACAGACAAAAATACTTCCATGCTAAGGGACGACATCAATAGTTCAATGTAGGATAAAAACTTAATTCATATAGTTTTTTTCACTGACCCCTGCCCCCTCTTAACTTAATTTGGGAAAAAAATGATTGACCAATAAGTATATGTATAAAATCGATGTCAATTAAACCATGGAAGTAATATTTAAATATAACTTCCATGATTAAACCAAGGAGGTTATAGATTAAACATAACTTGCAGCAATTTTGACCCCCACCCCAAACTATTTGAATTTAGTATTTTATCCTTCATTATTGATGTTGTTCCTAACAAAGCATATATTGTGACGTTTAAAATATTTCCAAATTCTTCTTAATCTGACAGCACTTTCATAGAGATAATTTAGTTATGGTAATACCTTCTATGATGGAAATTTTATCCATGTTGGAAAATAACACCGATTCGTTCCAATAAATATTCAATTGACCTGAAAAATTTATTTAAAGATCGATTCACCTGTTAACTATTTGTTTAATATTTTTGTCGATAAAAACTATCGGCAAAGTTAAACACATTCGTTTGATTATATTCCATTAATTGTCTCTTCATAAGCGTATAATTTTACAAGTATAGAAAAAGGTTTACTCGACCGAGGGGGGAGGGGTTAATTAATACACACAATTAGAGGGTACTTGCTGTTAAAACAAAAACTTTAAAATACGTTACCGATTAAAACAGATATATACAATCAAAGGAGTGTAAACAGAAATTTTATATGTTTATGAATATTTCAAAATGTTTACAATTATGCTCGATATACACAAGATTTCCGAAATATCATGTTGGTTGTTTATATCATGGAAGTATTATATTGACAGGAACTCCAACAATAATACTTCCATGTTTATATCAAGGATTTATTTACTATGCAAATCATTGTTTATATTAAAGGGTAAAGTGCATTCTGAGAAATATCTACTATAAGTGATCATAATTAAGTCTTATTTTTAACCGACCTATTTCCCATATATCATATTTCATTAAAAATCTACAGGAGCGGTAGCATTTATTTACAAACATTCTTTCACCCTCCGTGACCTGTCACGTGACATCTTTATCAATGAAACCTGGGAAATAATTCCATGACGCATGTCATGAATAATTAACTTTTGTAATAATTAACTTTACTACAAATTACACACAACTTCATTTGTTTATTTTCATACTTAAATAGGAAGCAACGAAGTAACATATCAATTTTTTTCCGCGTGTCGTGAAATTAAAGAAACAATAGAAATAAGATCGTCATAAATAAAATGATGAGAGACACGAAAGCTGTTGATTCAGAATCAGGATTTTTACCGGTTTCTGATATGGAGGACGGAATTGTTGATGGCGGAGAAAATGTCCAGTATCTCTTCCCAGGCGTCCAAGTCGTAGAAGTTGTAAGTAGAAAGATTTATTTAAAAGATTGCAGATCTCCTTTTCTAGTGAGTTGTCTAAATAATTAATATGCGCGATTTCATGTTTATGAAATATATAAAATTATACTATATAGCTGAAGTTTTTTTCTTCTTTTTTTTAAATTAAAAAAATAACAATGACTTTAAATTAAAAATAAAATGAAGAAATATTGAAAAAAAAACTAACCGTTAATAAGTTTTATGTGGATAATTATGTTCTTCGATGGTTTTATTTATGATGTTTAACTGTAAATGTTACATTTTCTCATTTTCGGCAACAAACCGCATATAAATAGATGGATACGAAAAAAGATTTATAGCTGTATCAAAACGGGGTGTATATAAGTGCTCGCTCGCACATTAAATTGTAAACATTTACTATCTGTTTACAAATAAAACCACATGGCGCTAAAATGTAAGAAGGAAGTCATAATACAAAATCACAGAGGAAATAATACTTCAAAATTTTATAAATGCGGAAAAAGATAATGACTTAATAGTCATGATAGTAATGACGTATATAATTTACTTCTGGCGCAATTTTACCGTGAATGCACAAGAAATTTAAATAGTTAGTCTGTCGTTTATTGTGTGTTTATTTTGACTACTCCTTTCAAACACGTTTTAAGTTAACAAGTGATCCATATGATGTCACCGCCACTATATTTACTATTTGTATAAATCAATTGACAAACAACGTAAACATTATTTGTTATTAAAGAAATGCACACCCAAGGAGTTGAGGGTAAATGAACAATTTAATACTCTTTTTCTTATCATATCCTACAAGATAAATTGCATTGTAGTACCACAAGTCTCTTATCTAATGTCAACAAAGGAGTGAGGATGAACATATGGGACCACATGGGGTGTAAGTTATTGGAAACCCCAGGGTGAAAACACATAACATATGGGACTCCATGGAGTGTAAGTTGTTGGAAACCCCAGGGTGAAAACACATAACATATGGGACAATGGTACAATTAGATTAATAATTTGTTCCTTCTGTAGTGATCCCAATTCAGAAATTCTGAATGTTGTTACTTACATAACATAATTTTCGCGGTATTATTTGAATCGTGTTTAAAACCTCATATTTTTGAACGTTGGCCAACTTTTACTGAATAATTCATTTTTGAGTGCTACAGAGTGGAGGATTGGCTAAAGTATGTTTTTGTTTTGTTTCTATTTCTGTACAATAGTGCTCTTTGCATCGTCAAATATAGCACATGCAATGTGTTTTGCCATGGTAACCAGACTTTTCCACAAGATTCCTGAATGATGACGTATTTTGTAAATAATCAATAAGAAGTTTCATAATTAGTTAGATATAGCTGATTTGAAACATATTCCTGCTTTGGTACATTTTTGACTGATAATTAGCTGCTGTTTTCGTTGATTAGATTTTTATCAGTTACAAATCGATCTGAATACTTAATATTGATTTGTGAGGAATCCAGATTTTTCTGGCATACTCTATAAGTTTGACTGCTTTATACCAGATAAAACATGTAAAAATCAGTAATCTGTTTTACGATTGTATCATCTTATAGAATCGATATTTTATAGCAAATTAACGCCTTGAAAAGAAATCTAGTTGAATGGAAAATGTATTCATGTTGTATTTATAAATCAACCTGAAGATGAACAAATTTCCTACTTTAGTTTCCACACCATAAAAATGAAAATGAACTTTACATGTTTCGTACCATGATCTTATTCGTGAGTGAGAGGAACAGCCACACATAATCTAGTGTCTTCTCATCCTTTAGTTTTCTAATGGCAGATTTGCTATCCCCCTCTTTTAACTCTAGATCTGATTATAATTTAATATCTCAATACTGACCAATTCCTGGTTCAGTAAAAGGACGTCGGTATTATTAAAAGCAAAATGTCACTTTTCTCTACGCAAATATTTGATATGGTCAACACAGACCATTTAACGATCAATGCGTCATAAAATGAATAAATAAGTCTTTTGTCCAAATGTGACTTTATTTGATTACAAACAATAACATCTTTCACGGTATGCGAAAGTCATAAATAAACAAATGTGGGATTGAAATGTTTGATATAAAGCATTACGTAGAGTTATATAATAAATAATCTTTTATCCGAAACATTTCTCAAGTGAACAAATAAGACTTTGATCAAAATATTCCTTATAATGAATAAAATCCAAGAGATGTGGGGATACGGTTATGTGACAACGACTTGCTTAACTACACTATATAGACAAAAATACACTATTCACATTAAACGAAAGTAACACATATTGCATTTAAAAATTGATTTAAAATAAAATTGGTCCTTTTATTAAATGACGGATTTTACTGACAGTCCAAATCCAAGTTACTCGGGTTATTCGGCAACCGATTTCTTGTTTTTAACGTTATTAATGACACCATACACCAGACATGAAGCAACTCATCTTTTTACAGTTTATGTAGTTTGTTCTCATATTGTACTCTGTTACACCACTGTCCCAAGTTAAGTGGAGGGTTTGGCGCCAGTAAACTAGTTCAACCCACTACATTCTGAATGGGCCTGTCCCAAGTCAGCAGCCTATAATACAGTGGTTGTAGTTTGTTGGTGTATATCATATTTGTTTTTCGCTGTTTATAGTTTTGTACCTACATCAGGAGATAAAATATCTAGTTGAATTGTTTTACATTTGTCAGTCCAGAGCCTTTTAAATAGCTTACTATGTGGTGATGGGTTCTGCTCACTGTTGAAGAACATACAGTGACCTATAGTTGTTAAATTCCACGTTATGCGGTCTCTGGTGGCAATTGTCACATCAGCTGTTTATAATCTATACACAAATGTTTATAAATAGTCATATTTATACACAAGTCGTCCAGAACATGCGTGAAATATTTGTCACTGGACGTTAAACAACCACCAATCAAAGAATCATTTATATACATTTACTAATATACATTTTGATTTTTTTTTTGTGTTTTCAGAAAGAACTGCATGTCACGAACCCACAAAACAGAGATGATGCATCAAGTTCATTTAGTTCTATGGGAAGTGATGGAAGTGCAGATTTCAATGCAAAACTGGAAGAATGCCAAGAAAGAGCAGCATGGGGTGGCAAATTAGAATTTATGTTGACGATGATTGGATATGCCGTCGGACTTGGAAATGTTTGGCGATTTCCATACCTCTGCTACAAAAACGGTGGAGGTGGGTGCCGTATTTATTAAATTCAAAATAATTGGTTAAATTTTAAGTAAAGAAAGAAACAAATGCTGTATGAGTAAAACAGTAAGAATCAAATTACATTTTTTAACGACTTTTCGCGCAGTCATGAAAAGGACATGTACCAAATGAGTATATGAAATGTAGCCCATCTGTTGTTTTTTTTTTTTCCGATGTAAATATAACGTTGTTGTCTTTTTGACACACATTCTCCGTTTCCATTCTAAATTTTATTGACTTTATAACATATTTTCTTCAGGTGCGTTTTTGTTGCCTTACTGCATCATGTTAGCTGTAGTTGGTTTGCCGTTGTTCTACATGGAACTGGCTCTAGGACAGTACGCTAGTCTAGGTCCTATAACAATATGGAGACTTAACCCTCTAATGAAAGGTATGTTAAATTCGATTTGTATACACATGTTTTTTTTTTTTTTATTTGACAATATGATACACCAAATTAATTATTTTAAACATCCCTCTCTCATTAAATGGTTGGTTTAAATCTAACATTCTCTGCTAAGTTACGTTTACTGACCTTTTGTAAAACTTTAAATGTAGTACATGTATAGACAACAGTCATGACAGTTTTAAAATTTAGAAAAATGCATACAAGCTAAAAAAAAAAAAAAAAAAAAAATTCTCGTGTTTTTGACAAGTACGAATCTTGATTTCGAATTATTTTAGAAAAATAAATCTATTAACTGTCTTTTTCTTTCAGGTCTTGGCTATGCAATGGTAATTGTGTCATGGTTAATTGGATTATATTACAACGTTGTTATAGCACACGTTCTGTATTATCTTTACTCTTCTTTTACTTCCGTGTTACCATGGACAACGTGTGATAATGATTGGAACACCGTGCACTGCCTTATTCCAGCTGACTCGGAATTTAAGAAAAATGGTATGTATATTTTCATTATAAAAACGCTATTTAAAGCTTTGACATTAAAATATGAAACTTAAGTACATGTGCATGGCTTGAAGTTTTGAATACTTAATTACCATATTTTGTTTTGACTCATATTGCATACACACCCAAATACATACACCACACAAGCATAAGTTACACAATTGTGCTGATTTTATTGGAACTTACTTTGAGTTCTTTTTGTTTACAGAGTCAATATTCAATGCAACTCTCGAGACTACTACTACGAGTTCTCCCAAGCTCAACTTCACCAGAACTCCAAGCGAGGAATACTACAGGTATAATCATAATCAGTTAATTTGGTCAACTATGCTGCCTTGTGTTTTATTCAGATTATTGCATATTGCAGCGGAGTTGACCGTACTAAATTGCAAATACTCACAGGTACTTGTCTCTGAAAAACAAATTAACTATATACTTTAATATGACAATGTTATATTTCCGAATGCAGGTAAAACAAATCAGAGACAGGTGCCTATTCGTATTGTTTATCTAAACTATTGTATATTTTATTAATCTACCCTACATGGAAATGTTCATAGTATCTTGATTTTCATTGCAGGTTTAATGTACTTGCACAGAATGATTCTATAGACGAGTTTGGAACCATACAATGGCATTTAGCATTATCTCTGTTTATTGCTTGGCTCCTGGTGTTCTTAGTCTTAATGAGAGGAATCAAGTCTTTAGGAAAGGTAGGTTCCACATTTTGTTAAACATAACGATGGATTAGTTTATTTCATGCATTATGTTTATTATGGTTTTACATTTACAGTCTTTTGCAATGCATTATGGGTCCTTCCGTTTGGTGCATACACATGCAATAGTTAACTTATAAGTACTAGTATACATAATCCCTCGTGTCTTTAGCGGGCACTACTTTACAAAACACACAAGGCTAAGCGAAGAAATGCTTGCACTTTCCTATAAAAAAATTTAGTCCACAAGGCTTAATAAGGACAACAAAAGGCTACCAAACTCTTTTGTTCGTATATTGCACTAGTGTGTGGGAAAATACGATTTCAAGTCAACAGCCGTTTTTTTACCTCGCCTTTTCATAGTAGTAAATAATATAATTATAATATAGAATTTATCAAGACATGTTATAACCAATTGTATCATATAATCTGATAATCATTGGTTTCCATAATTAGAACAAATACTGAAGACAAGATCTAATACAAGTTGAACGTATATAAATTGTGTTTGCCGTTTAAAATATTAAACCTAATAAATGTAAAATCGACATTGAAAGAGATAAAATGTAAATAAGTTTTAGAAGTAACATGTGTTGCTCAGAAGCCGGATATTATTAAGTGGTGTCCGTATCCTGTTTTGATAAATCTATTTCTTGGTAATTAACATTATTTCCTATGATAATATTTGATCACATAAAAACGATAAATATGGCGCATAAAAAGTAAACAATATATTGTTGGCATGATTTTATTCCAATAAATATTTTATATTTACATTCAAAAACAAATTAATGTAACAGCATGCACAAAGTAATGAGGGATATCACATCCCAGACGAACAAACACTCACCGACTTAAAACACTATTAAAGACATGTCATCAATAAAATTTATCAGAAATTTACCCCATTATTTTATTTTTTAGGTTGTATATTTCACTGCCATATTCCCCTATATCATGCTTACAGTTTTGTTTATCCGGGGTGTAACATTACCAGGAGCAGGCACTGGGATTGCGTACTATTTGAAACCCGACTTCGAACGTCTGCTAGACCCACGTGTCTGGAGTGATGCTGCAACACAGATCTTCTACTCACTGAGTGCCTGCTCAGGAGGATTAATTGCTATGGCAAGCTACAACAAATTTGACAACAACTGTTATCGAGATTCATTAATTGTCTGCCTTATCAACTGTGGTACAAGTATTTTTGCCGGCCTTGTCATCTTTTCTGTTCTTGGTTTCATGGCCTTAGAGAAAGGAGTAGGAATAGCGGATGTCGCTGATGATGGTAGGTATAATTTGTAACGATATACTACCGTGTTATTTAAAATAAGTTAATCATATTAGATTGATTTCACAATGCAATTTCATACTTATTTAAAAACATGTTTGAAAAACTGATGCTTGAATGATCAGGTACTGTCATATAGATTCCGTTTCAGCATTTAAAAACGGCAATCACCATCGAAAAATGGTTCATAAAACATTTCGGCTGCAAACCGAGTCTCTAATCATGCTTACACGTATACATGTATTTGGCTTGTTGTTGAATATTTTAACGTTGTAGTATTCTTTTTTTTTATAGGACCTGGATTGGCTTTTGTTGTTTATCCAGAAGCACTCTCCCGAATGCCTGTGTCACCAATGTGGGCAGTGTTTTTCTTCATCATGATGGCTACTCTTGGCTTTGGTTCAGAGGTAAGTTTTCATGTGCATTTTATAGATTGTGAGCGAAAAACGTCTTTCTCGATATTGTTTGGATTTGAAAATTACAGACTATCTGAAATTTAGTTTTAACGATTCATGAAAAACGAAGACAGCATAAGCAGTATCCTCATTATTTGTTTTTACTTATAGATCATAAATATGTAACTATAGGAAATATCGTTTTTGTTTCAGTTTTCAATTATTGAATGCGTACTGAGTGCAATAGGAGATGAATTCCCCATTTTGAGAAAAGAAAGGAAATACAACATTGCTTTCCGTGCAACCTTTTGCTCTGTTGCATTTTTACTGGGACTTCCAATGATTTGTAATGTAAGTATTTGTTTTTAAGACACGTGTGTACAATAGTTATATAATTTTAATAATGGTGAAAAGACAAAGTGAGGTCATCATGTTTAAAAATACCATTTGTGAAAGTTCATTCGTTGACCGAAGGTGAACTTACGTCGTGGAACTTATCCGTATTTATTTCCATGGACATATTGAATGAATTTCTATGTTCTGTAATTGATTGGTACCTAAATTACCGATATCACTTTTATGTTGATAAACCATATACCAACGGAATCGCGGCGAACCTTACAATGGAAACCAATAGCTAAATGTACAATCTATATTCAATTATTAACTAAACAATAAACCGTAAGTGGTATTTTAATTGCTGGTTAATGGAAAAAGAGCCATACCACGGAAAAGCAAATTATGCTTTTGATTGTACCAAACCTTTTTAAGTGATGATAAGTTCTTGGTTCTTTTTTATGTTAGTTTCGTACTTTCCAATGACGATAACTGATACTGAATTATACATAGAAAACAATAAACAAAGGGTGATTTGTTTCATTTCTTCTGAACAGTTATAACGTATCCTCTCTGATGGTTTGATATTTTGTTGGTCCACCATACAAGTCATAGCTTGCATCTTTTAATCAATGACAGCGAAATAACTTAACTAGTCAACACAAACTAGAAAAATAATATGTATCATAAAAAGATGACATGATAATTTATTTGTACATCAGTTGAAAAAAATAAAAGATTATTGTACATGATATTATGCACTTTGAAATAATATCATCATTGTTTTTGATTTTTCAGGGTGGTATATTCTTGTTGAACTTGGTAGATTATAGTGTAGGCGGGTTCCCACTGTTAGTTGTTGGTCTGGTGGAACTGATCACTATCAATTGGGTCTATGGTACGTACTTATAGATACATAAACAAAAATATAATGAAGAACATCAATGCGAAATCTTGATGATCCGTCTGAGCCAAACTTTATAAGACTTAGAGATTTGGTCTCTTGTGAAGCGATGTCTCATTGCCAATCGCACTATATCTTATTTTTTATATTTATAAGATAACCTGTTGATTTTCGTTCAAGAAAAGAAGTTGATTTGTATCATAGCTGCTTCAAGGTTGAATACAGATCTTTAGTGTGTTGTAATCTTTAGATGTATTTTGTGTTTTTATTTTGTTCTGCTGTTCTCATTTAATAATTTCTAACAAGTTATCCATGACTAATGATCATTATGACGAAAGCAAATGACGAAAGAAGCGTTCCTTCTTGAACTTAGTGTTGTCTCATTGGCAATCATACCACATCTTATTTTTTATATTTAGTGTTATATGGCTTTCGTATCATACTATATTTCATAATATTTTGCATGAACTTATTTTGTTACAAATTTTGATACCCCTTTCTATTACTATTGTCAGAGACAAGTCTGACATCCGTTTGTATTACCATGATTACTATTGAGACAAGTCTGAGATCCGTTTGTATTACCATGATTACTATTGAGACAAGTCTGACGTCCGTTTGTATTACCATGATTACTATTGAGACAAGTCTGACGTCCGTTTGTATTACCATGATTACTATTGAGACAAGTCTGAGACAAGTCTGACGTCCGTTTGTATTACCATGATTACTATTGAGACAAGTCTGACATCCGTTTGTATTACCATGATTACTATTGAGACAAACGTTTATATCCCTTTCTATTACTACCTTTAGGTTACAGCAAGTTTGCAGACAATATACACATGATGCTTGGCCGTCAGCCTGGTAAATACTGGTTTATATGTTGGAAATATGGATCCGCACTAGTCATTGCTGTAAGTCGTGTGGTTTTTCATTTTATAATGATACCTTGTAATCAAAATAAAATAAAAACTACTTGAATAATAAGAAGTTTATAGGTAATGTTAAAACTGTGTTATTAAAGCGTTTTTGTAAGTGAAAAAGAATACAGGAACAAAAATATTTATCTATTGTTATTGTAAGTTAAACTATTTTTTATTTTCATTATTTTTAATGTAGTAATGATTTTAAAGATTTGATACTGTAATTAAATAAACATTAAAGTAGGATGTTTAAGTGCACGTGTTTAATATGTACTATGTATTGCATTATCTATATTTTTTGTAGATAACTATAATTATGAACATTGCTATGTACAAAGAACCTGACCTTGATGATGTTCTGTATCCAGAATGGGCTAAAAGTTTAGGATGGTTAATTGCTATGTTTCCAATAGTTGTTATACCAGCATGGTTCCTCTATAAATACTGCCGAATTGGAGGATTTGAGGTTAGTACTACAATCATCAAGCAATTAGATATGTACCATGATTCAGAACTTCTTGACTGTTTGTTATTTAACATGACTAACACATCTATGCAAAACAATCTACACACAAATTGCGAAAACGTTTATTTTTAAAAGAGAAATATATTTTGTATTGATACCTCCAAAAACTATCAAATTATATTAAAAACATATTCCAATGACTCTGTGCATGCGTTCCTTAAAGTTATTGCTTCATTCGATTACAGAAACGAAACGGTGAAACACCTAAATTGCATTCAAAAGTAGTGATAATCAAAATTCTCCAAACACACAATACTTTATGAAAGTAATTGTAGACAACAACTTGCAACATGTCACTGGGAATATGCTTCACTCGTGTCTTATCTCATAATTCACAAAACTATACAATTCGTTCATGATACCAACATTTTTTTATTTTACAGTTGATGAAAATGGGAGTGAAACCGTTACCATCATGGGGACCAATCAGTAAAAGTAAACAGAGACAATATGCCGATGTAGAGACCAGTGTAGATAAACGTCTATCAAACCCAGCTTTTGCCAGATTAATGGGGAGTAATGCAACAACAGTAACCGAGTGCTCACCGGCATCATCGACCATCAATTTGATAAGGAGCAAAAATTTAAGTGAATCAGATGTTTGATGGTAGTTTTTATTAGAATGGACGTTAAACGGTTATTCGGGTATTTCAGTTACCATCCGGACAAACGGAAGTATAGATCATGATTGGATACTGTATTAACACTATCTAAATATAGAACTGACACTGTCTGCATACATCACTGACACCGTCAAACCATGGAAGTAAAATATAATACTTCCATGGTCAAACTAAAGTGATCTGTCCGTAAAAGTAATATGTGATATTTTGCACGATACAGGTTCTGTAGTGTAAAACAAACAGTCAAAATTTGATTGGAATTGATTATTTAAGGTTTAAATAAACTACGATAACTACTTAAGAGGCAATTTTTGAATATCAAACTTTTTATTTGTTAATTGTTTGAATTTATTGATTAATAGTTGTAAATTTTCTTCAGTTTTGATTAAATTTTACTTTGATATGAAGCTGCGAGATGTTGCCACAATATCTTCTCGCCGTTATTTTATATTATAGTTATATATAATAATCGCAGACGTTTAGGGCATTTCCACAAGATATTGGTTGAGTAAAAGTCATTTTGACATTAACCATTATCCATCATATTTTCAAAAGTTAACATTATTAGCTGTAGAGATGTTTTTTAAAACAGTTGTTCATGACCATTTTTAGACTTTCATTAAAGCAGGATCTCATTTGCCATACTGTGTTCTCGACATATAAACGTGTTATGACGTGTTATTTAAGTAGTTGATATATATACGGTTTAAATAGCGTTTTTTTAGTTGTTGTTAAAAGTGATATGACAAATATTAGTAAATGAGAAGATGAATATTTGTAAATAAGTTGAAGGATTTGTTTGATTGTTTTTGTATCCATTATTTGAAACATGAATGTGAGACATATGTAAAAAGTGCATGAATGATGTGTAAAGTTTGAATGTTAGTTGTATATTTTTATTGGGAGGGTAAACTTATGAATATTGATGGCATTCTTTATATATGTTGCTTTTGTGCTAGTTTACACTGCCAATTACCTAGTCTAGTTAATTCTTATTTCTTATATAATAAAAACTGACTTTAAAGTAGAGGTTTACATATATTTACATGATTTCAGGAATAGTTTTTCTGTTGAAGTGACAAATGGGATTTCTCAAAATGAAAAGTAATTAATAACTATTATATATCAGTAACATTTATTTCAAGAGTAATATTTAAAAATAATATATCTATTAGAAAGCAATTTTTGACATCAAAGGATAAATTATCTTCCCTTTTATAGATTTGGCAGATAGCGTTTTCTTAATTCTAACATTTATTCTATAATATCAATTGGATCCTGTACAGAGATTTACCATTCCCCACTGCCCAACCCATAGTCATTAATTGTGTCAGAAATTTCATGTATGTTCCCAATGAAGCCAATTTTAAATCAAGTAATACTTGCTTATCTCTTATGCTACTGCTATAAACCAGTGTGTACAAAATTGTCAGGAATGATGAGGGGGAGGACAGGGGTAAGGGAGACAGGGAGAAAGGGGGTAGGAGAAGGGAGAAAGGAGAAAGGGGGTAGGAGAAAGGAGAGGAAGGCTGGGAGAAAGGAGAAAAAATAGGAGAAAGGAGAAAATATAAAATATCTCTCCTTTTAAAAAATGATCTAATAATTTCAAGAAAAAATATCTCAAAAGGAGATGTTTTATTCTAATGGGAGAAAGGAGAACGGGGGTAGGAGAAAGGAGAAGAGGGGTGAGAGAAGGGAGAAGGGTACCCCCCTGTCCTTCCCCTCAATGATGTATGATTGACTAGTCAAATCTGGTTGCCATTATGCGATCAAGATCTTTTTTGAACCATAAAGAGGGCATATTTTTAATCAAATGTTATTGATCCCGTTTTATTTATGTGACGCAAGAGCAATTTTATCTTCTGCCTAAATTTACCCCCATTTTGATCTTGAATCTCAAAATTAATATGCATTTAGAAATATTGTTGCTGTTATAAGTCATCAAATTTGTATAAAAGTTTTTATCGAATACTTGATTATTGAAAGTCAACTTGTTTTTTTATTTTTGTATGTAATGCTTGCAGTTTGTTATTTACAATAAAAGTGAAAAATAACTGATTTGTTGCTTTGTACTTCAGCTATGGTTTATACATTTCGACCTATTGCCTTGTATATCTATGCTAACATTGAATTCATGACCGATTTCAATTGTATTTTAATTTCTAGTCAATTGCAAAATAAAGAGAAAATCTTCCTACGTAATTCTGCACAAACAAGAGATATATTGTAACGGAAATTCCTGTACATTTATCTGTTGTTATTGTTTTGTTTATACATAGACTGGCCGAAATACAGAAAACATAAAATGCAATAGTACATTTCAAGACTTCAAAATTTAAACCTGCAATCTGTGACTTAATTTATTAAATTATATGCTCCTGAATTTATTTGTTCTTGCAACAAAATAGGACGAATCAAAAGAAACGGAAAAAATAAGGGACATTAATTGTATGACATGATTATCCAAGGTATTTAAAGCCTACTTGCTGGACACGAGCAATATTGAAATAATTTCAGATTTTCGAATTTGCATTTGATATGATAGAAAGAGATGCGATGGGGGTATCACCTTTTTCCTACAGATAAACAACAGTCATAAGGCCTTATTTGATCGAAAGGACTATAATATAAATGCGATATTGGTACACCGCAAATAGGACACTAGTCTCAAGTTGGGCATGTGTATCTATATATTCTGTTTATGAAAAATGAAGTTTGGACTAAACATTTTCATAAAGGGTCTGGAATAGAAAGATTCATGCAAGAGGCTCCCACAGGGTACCCCCTCAGGTCGCAAGGTCGCTTTTAAGTTCGTCGAGAGGTCGTTTTTAAGGGAAATGTACAGGTCGCAGGTCGTTTTTCCCAACACAGAGAACGGAAGTCAGTCGGAGGTCGTTTTTTCCAAATTTTACAGGTCGCAGGTCGTTTTTAGAAGGCAGGTCAGGTCGGAAGTCGCCTCTAAAAAGCCCAGAGTTCGCAGGTCGTTTTTGACCCTGCGGGAGCCTCATGCAAATGTCATAATGAAGAGGAAAAGGAAAAAAAGATAGACAATGGTTTCATAAATATTACGTATCACATACTATTGTCGATGTATCTACATGATATCTTTCCGTCTTAATTAAATGTCTATGTCTATGTTCTATCAAAGAAACACTCATTTAAATGTCTATGTCTGTTTTATCATAGGAACACTCATTTAAATGTAAACTTCATAATTTGGCGTCATTCGTCAGCCAAAGAAAACATACACACATTTGGTCTCTTGTGAAGAATTGTATCATTGGCAATTATATCGCATCTGTTTTTTTTTATACACATATACGCTGATACACAACAATAATATATTTGATATATCAAAGCTTCCTAAACATTAGGAACAAACAGGTGCTCTTTTAAGATTGATATGTCTTAAACTAACTACAAAACCATGTAGATTAAGAAAAAGACCCAAAATTCTTTAAGAAAACTTATAATATCTTTCATTTACACAAAAAAAAAATGCCTGTACCATATCAGGAATATGACAAATGTTATTCATTCGTTTGGTGGGTTTGACTTTCCGTTTTTAATTCTCCTTGGAGTTTAGTATTTTTGTGATTTTACTTTCACCAAGAATCATTGAACTGAACAGAGTTTCTTTCTATTTTTCATGAATGATAAAAAAACATATGTTTTTTTAAGCAAATTATATGTTCTCTTTGACAATCTTAAGATGGTAACACCTAATCATATCAACAAAATGTGACAGCATGTATTAATCCATGATTTGTCCGACAGGACTTTAGAAGTACAGCATTGGCACACCACAAATAATATTTTTTCATAATGAAATAAACTAAAGTACCTTCATATTAGACTTTTAAAACATTACCTTTGCAAGATTTTAAAGGTAAAAGTTTTGTGGCTTTAATAAACAATGAAGTTATCTTTAACGATATCCTGTGTTTTCATCTTTAATGTTTGTTTTGAATTGAATCGATCATGTGTTAGGTGTGGGACGGTGGGACAAAACATATTCTTATCATAGTATTTAATGTACTGCCTACGTTGTCATAAACGTAGTGACATAAACAAAAATAAAATCAATTTCTAATTATAAGAGACACGATATTAATTCAGACATTTTCAATTCTAAAATAGACAAATCCTTAATGCAGCTTTATTGATTTCGTTCCTAACGTCATACGCAGTAGCGACTTGTTACTATTGGTATCAGGTTTGATCTTATATAAAATCAATTGAGCAGTCTAGAATAAAAGCGATGAATTTTGCCAATTGATTAATTTAGTACAAATTGTTACGATGGGAATTTAATTCTTATCTAAATGATTTAAGACAATTGAAGATGATTAAGCTTGAACACTTAAATTGTGATCGTTGTAACGAGTATCGCGCTCTGACGATATATGACCTTATAAGGAGAACATAGAATCAAATAGAGGACAAAGCTTTAATAGATATTGCCATCTATAATTGTAAAGAGAACGTTAATAATGCAATATAGATGATAACTAAAGAAAGGACAGGTAGTTGGTTCAATCCGTTTTTATATCATTCTATGAACATAGCATTTGCAAAACTTCTTGATGATAATTTTCTGCTTGCACACTTGTGTTTTGTTATCTATATTGAAGTATTAAAGTCCATTCAACTGATATATCGAAAATAAACTGACAGCACAAAGGCTAAAAAGGCAACAGACAAACAGAAAAATAAAAGTATAGAAAACTATGAACTAAGCTATACGAACCCCACCAGAAAATGGGGGTGATCTCAGGTGCTCCAGAATGGAAGTAGATCCTGCTCAACATGTGACACTCGTCGTTTTGTTCATTACATTACAAACCGATAAATAACCTTATTCGGTAGGTCACATTCGTGAAAAGGGAACCGGATTGTATTTTTTTTACATCTGCACTCTGTATGCAGGCGCTGCTAGAATGTTGCTACATAGAAATAGAAATATAATAATTGGGCAGCTGAAATCATCTCTTTTGACGTAAAGTTGTTTTCAACCGACTCTCATTGTCAATTTCTAGATTTAAGTCAAGATATGAGGTAGACGTAACTGTATATGTTGTATCTTTTATCTCTAGTTCGATGGGATACATACGTTCAACAGTCACCAATTTTGAATTATTTAATGAGAGAACATCATCGATACAGCGGAAAACAAAGTTAAAGGATACTTTTAACTTCTTTTCTTTTTCCCTATGAATATGCTGTATGCACCCAGCCTCTTTGGATAAAGGAACAATTCGACAAGAAGAGAACATACTTTTTGTATGTACTGTAAAAGATTTTTGGAATTTTTTAGTATCCACAGCTGATTCACGCCACTTCTAGACAGTTTCACAATAACTTGGAGGCCCGGCTTTGATTGCTGATAAAATAGATGTTAATAATTTAGAATGATGTTTCTTGGAGCATTTGAAAAACCCAGCAATATACGGTTGTTTGTAGGGACACTTAATTATGTAGTTTAGGTATCCAATACAGTGATGGAAGATCCAGTTCTTTATCATTACTGGTCTTCGCTTGCTTTTATTATTCAACTGATCCCAATTGAGAGGCAAGAGAGTAGTTGAAGCTCAGATCCTTGATAGTCTCTTCTTTACAAATTTCATACTTATTAGCTTCGTTGGAATTCTAATTTGGCCTATCTGTTGTTGAAAGCTATACCTTTTTTTGCATGGGTATTTGTATTAATGTATTCTTATTATATTTATATTTCTTTTCCGCTTTTAACTTTCTTCATATTGTTTTGAGATTATCAAATTGTAAACGCCAAAACGACATTTTTTCTAATTTGCTTATTGAATGGTATAAACATAAAAGTATCCAATACAAATTTAAAAAAAATATTTTTCATACATATATTCAATAATTTGAACCATTGAAGGAAATTGCGTTTGCTTTTCATGGACCACTTAATTGGAATAAAGAATCTTAAACTATTAAAATTGCATTTAAAAGTTATCCTACTAAATATACATGCATTTAGCACTATTAATCATAGCAAAAAAAATATAAGATGTGAAAGCATTTACGTTTTCTTTTGGATCCTATCTTTTACTTATTAATATGTATTAATGATTTGTCTTTATGTGTCACCACATTGTTATTTTTAGGTCTTTCCACTTTTCGTGGAAAGACCTTTTGTTTTTCTTCTGATTATTTTTTTTTTCTTCTGCCGTCTGAGATGCGTTTTTGTCTTACAACATATTGAATGGATTTTTGGCCAAAGATGTTGTTCAGTAATTGGGGTTTCAAAACTCACCCTGTGTGACCGAGCACTAATTTTTATAGGAGTTATCTCCCCGAGTTCCCCTTTTCTTGTTATCGCTATATCTCTAAAACCGTAAAAAAGTTAAGCAAACTGTTTTCGCCTAATTGTTCGTGTACTCTTAAGAATGATTTGGTGAATTTTGACTTGAGTGATCGTAAGACATCTTATAGGAGTTATTCTTTGAAAATAATTTAAGATAGAAGATATGTTGTATCAATTCATACGTTATAAGTCGTAGAGGTCTACAGTCATTTGATATGAAGTCCTTGGTCCATTTGAAGGAAATTGAGGTCAAGGTCAAAGGTCAAGGTCATGTACAGAGGCAAATTATGTGATTTTGGCACTATTTAAAGAGTTTAATGTGTGTTTGAATGCCAACTAACCAACCAAACAACCAATCAATCAATCCATCATTTCATTCATGTTTCCGTCTCATGTGTTTAATATAGGGTCCAAGATGTTCATTGTTTCTTATCACTTGTTTCAAGAGATATTATCCAACGTGTTTCACCAACCAACCAACCAAACAACCAAACAACCAATCAATCAATCAATCAACCAATCAATCAGTGCATGCATGTTTCCGTCTCATGTGTTTAATATAGGGTCCAAGATCTTCTTTGTTTCTTTTTCGCTTGTTTCAATTTACCCTATCCAACGTGTTTAATCAATCAATCAATCAATCAATCAATTAACCAACCAATAAATCAATCAATCAATCAATCAATCGATCGACCAATCAATCAATCAATCAATCAATCATGGCATGCATGTTTCCGTCTCGTGTGTTTAATACGGGGTCCTAGATAACATTTGTTTCTTTTTCGCCTGTTTCAAGAGAACCTATCCCTAGTGTTAAATTGATCAACCAATCAACCAACCAACCAACCAATCATTCATTCAATCAATCAATCAACCAACTAATCAATCATGTTGACGTCTCGTGTGTTTAATACGGGGTCCAAGGTCTCATTTGTTTTTTTTTTTTCGCTTGTTCCAAGAGACCTTATCCCAAGTGTTTAAGTAATAAACCAACCAATCAATCAATCAATATGTATGACAGTTTATTTAAAACAATATGGAAGGAATAAACTCTCAATTATTCAAGAAGAATTGAATTTAAATTTGTTCTTTACATCTCTTCTGAAAAAAAATCCATATGCTTGTTATCAAATATACTCTGAAACTCTGAAAGTCCAATCGACCTGAAAATTTGCAGTCAGCAGGGCATACATGTACTAAAAGTTCATAAAACAACGTGGTGCAGCTACCTCGCAAGAACTTCCCTAGAGAAAAGAAATGGCAATGCCGTAAAAATCGCTTGCTAGGTCCGTAAATCTCAGTAAAATCCTACGATAAAATGTCTGCTCCTAGATTGAAATACTAATCTGTGTTACAAACTGGTGCTGAAAAATGTACATTATAAGAAAATAATCATTAAACGTGTTTTAAAGTTTCACCGTATCATTTAAACCCAAAGCATGCACTGCCCGTGAACTGTGATCAAAATGTCAATTTCATACAATGACAAAAGAAATTACATTGTGTGCATTCCGTCTCTATACATGTTGTCTGTTCAACATCCCCACCTAAAAAGAAATAAAAATACTAAGTTTTCGTTTATATTATAAACCCGCGTCACGCGATGTCTCCTCAATCTGGCGCCAGAGTCGCGCGCGGGACCTGAAACAAAATAAAAAACTTTTCCAAACTAAACATGAAACTTCTCCGGTAACACAATAATATAGACCCCTTACACAAACAAACAAACAAACAAACAAACAAACAAACACACACACACACACATTTTCAAAGGGGGAAAGACCGTCTACAATTGTTTTTTGAAAGCAATTGATTTATATTTGTTTTCTGTATTGTTTATGTATTTGGTATTAATGATAGCCTTATGTTTGGGTAATTTAAAAAAACTGGATTTGAATATATTGGTAGTAGACATAATTAATCGATGATCTTTCCATAAACATTTTAAAATAATTTGTAAAATACAACCACATAATATTAATATGAGATCCATAATACAATAATTTTTATCAAACTTTGAAGATATTGACGCACGATAGCCTACTCTGACGTAATAAAATTAGAAATCATCACACAAAAGATTTATAGCTTGAAGAGCCCCTGAGTCTACTAGGTAGCGGTCTACTAGCATTTGATATTTGAATTGGAATACACGATCGAAGAGACCTGTATACATGTATTTAACATTATAGCACTTATAAGTTTTTTATTGTTGGGTAGAGTAAATATACTTCAATACTTCACAAATATTGTATGGTTATATATAATAAGTTTAATTTTCAGTGAAGTAAGTGATAGTAAACATTGTTAACACCCAATATCCGGTTGCACTTATTTTATATTTACATATACCTATATGCAATTTTCTGTTGACTCTATTTATATATTTATGATAAATATTTCATGAAATTGATTAATTGGTTAAAACATTTATATTTTCATTCAATTGGTAGATTATTTATTGAGCTTGTCAGTACTAAAAAATAAATCGAATGATTCAACATTATAGCATTTTGGTTAGAATTAGTGATAGAATTATCTCCCTTTAAACATTTATTTCAAAATTTATTCCTTTATTACTAAAATGGCTAATAAAAACACGGACGTTCGTATAAAAGCAATAATAAAAGAGCCATACATGATTAACTCAACAGGAGGTAACTGTTTTCCTGAAGACGTGAACTACTACCCCCTCCCCTAGTTTGACACACACATTCCTACTTATTCATATGAAAACACGTGACAATGATAATAAGTGTGAATTCCCAATTTACTTCCCATGAAAAAAGCTGACAATAATAATGATTGTGAAACCCCCATCTACGAAAATTGGATTTTTACAAAAGAAGTAGAAAAACAAGATTAATGTTTGAACTTCTTTCACGATAAAACATAAAAACAAGAAGATGTGGTACGATTGTCAATGCGAAAACTCATCGACGGTACCAGTGACCAAATGACATGTAAGTTAACAGCTGTAATATCAACGTACTTACCTCATATGGAGCAAATCCATACTGAATAATAAGCTTTAAAAGTCCCTGAAATGATAAATGTAAAACAATCCAAACGAGATCAACGGGCCGATTCAATTACAAAACAATGTATATTTGTTATATCAAAATGGGTACAGTCTAGGTAACTAACTATTTTAGACGTGGAATTATATTCTACCCCGAAAATTCCTGACTTTGTACAGGCATATATATCCTTATGTTGATAACGGTGGATAAACCTGCTTAATAGCTAGCTAAACCTCTCACTTATATGACAATCGCATATAATTCCGTTATATTGACAACCACATGTGAGCTTTACAAACAGACGTAATATGTAAAAATGTAAAAAATTTGGGTACAGCAGTCAGCATAGTGATAAAATCAAATAAAAAACAAAACATTTCAATAAAGAAAAACAAAATAAATGGCACACAAACTCTATATAGACAAAGTACATAAGCCAAAATGAAAGACGAAGAATATGAAAAGTACAAAAGCATATTAACACAATGGCGGGATGTATAAGTACCGAGCCACCCAAAATGGATACTGGCTACCAAAAATGAACTAAACAGTGAAGGTTAATAATTTACAAAAAACAAATAAGACCTCTATTTGTGTGTTTTTTTGTCGTTTCAACGTTTGACTACCTTGTGTTTTGGGGCGAATAATTAGGCGGTGTATTTGTTGTTGTTCTTGCTTTTGTAACATATTGTGCAGATATATTTACTTTAAGTAATCAGGATAAAAGGATAAAATTCAATGTGTTTACAACTGTATCTACATAAATATCTTGATTTCTCAATTTTAGATCAGGCAAAGAATTTATGGGTACTTTTTGTCACAACTGGCAGTACAACCTTTGCTAAAGTAATGCGTCCGTTAGGTTGTGCGGGATGCTTAAAAACGCAGTCACGCCCGGTCAGAATGTTGACGTTTTAAATTCAATAATCATTTAAAAAGAGAACAACGTCCTCTGCGTCTTAAAAATCCTCCCAACATATATTTGCCGTGTCCATATATGGATTGTGGTTAGGTTAAATTGTTGTCCCTATTGATATGTTCATAATTATTAATGAACTGTTATCATATATTAGATTTTTTATATCTCAGGAATAGATTACCTTGGCTATATTTGGCAAACCCTTTAGGAATGTTTGGTCCTCAATGCTCTTCAACTTCGTTCTTTATTTGGTTTGTTAACATTTTTTTTATTCGGGCCTCACTGATAAGTCTTTTGTGGACGAAACGCGCGTCTGGCATTAATTATAAAAGTAACTCCTGGTATCTATGATTAGTTTATTAACAACCACTGGGTCGATGACACTTTTGGTGGAGTTTTAATTCCCCGAGGGGATCACCAGCCCACTAGTCAGCACTTCTGTGTTTACTTGATTGATATGTTCATAATTATATATTTACTGCTAACAAAATTTTAAATTTTTGAAATACTAAGGTCATTTACCTCAGGAATAGATTACCTTAGATGTATTTGGCTCTTGAACTTCGTACTGAATTGTTTTTTCTTTAAATTGTTTTATTCGAGCGTCACTGATGAGTCTTTTGTATACGAAACGTGCGTCTGGTGTTAATAAGTACTTAAATCCTGGTATCTATGATGAGGTTATTTACAACCACTGGGTCGATGTCACTGCTGGTGCGTCCTCTGTTCGTGCGGGATGCTTAAAAACGCAGTCACGCCCGGTCAGAATGTTTCCGTTTTTAAATCCAATGATCATTTAAAAGAGTACAACGTCCTCTTCGACTAGAAAATCTTCCCAACAGATATTTTCCGTGTCCATATATGGGATGTGGTTAGGTTTAATTGTTGTCCTTGTTGATATGTTCATAATTATAAATTAACTGTAAACAAAACTTTGATTTTTTACCTCATGAATAGATTACCTTAGCTTTATTTCGCAAAACTTTTAGGAATTTTTGGTCCTCAATGCTCTTCAATTTCGTTCTTTATTTGGTTTTGAATTTTTTTTATTCGAACGTCACTGATGAGTCGTTTGTAGACGAAACGCTCGTCTGGCGTTTATAAAAAGGTCAATCCTGGTATCTATGATGAGTTTATTTACAACAACTGAATCGATGACACTGTAGGTGGAGTTTTAATTCCCCGACGGTATCACCAACCCGGTAGTCAGCACTTTAAAGTGCTGACTTTAGTTATCATTGATATAATCGTAAATATAAATTAACTGTTAACAAAACTTTGAATTTTTGAAATACTAAGGTTTTTCTACCTTAGCTGTTTTAGGCAAAACTTTTAGGAATTTATGGCCCGCAATGCTCTTCAACCTCGGACTTTCTTTGTTTTTTTAACAATTTTTTTATTCTAGCGTCACTGATGAGTCTTTTGTAAACAAAACGCGCGTCTGGCGTAAATAAAAAAAATCAATCCTGGTATCTATGATGTATCTATGATGTGTTTATTTATCCAGTAGATATTTTTCACTTGCATTCTAAATTCGCCGTTTATCATCTCTGTCGACTACCTACTGAAGGACCTATCTACTAGTATTTATAAACTGTTATATATTGTAGTAATTATCAGTTATGAATTGAGCTGTTGCACCTATCTTTATATGTGCATGTATCAAAAAAAAGTTTCAAACAGTATGAAAAAAGTAAAATCACAAAAATACTGAATTCAAAAAGGAGTTTTCATTGATCATGCATTCGAATCAACAATGCTCATTTGAATAAACTTATGGATATAAGAAGATGTGGTATCAGTGCCAATGAGACAACTGTAAATCTAAGTCATTATTTGTAAAAATGTAAAACATATAGGTCAAAGTACGGCATTTAACGCGGAGCCTTAGCTCACAATGAACAGCAAGCTATAAAGGGCCATAAAGGGTCCAAAAATGACAAACGCTAAACCTTTCAAACAGAATCTATTTGAGTTGGGTTTTTTTTCAATTTATAAAAAGTATCTCTCTGTAAAAATATACATTTTTTATGATAATTTTCTTACGACATTGACTTTAAAATTGGTTGATATCTTTAAATTTTTTAAAAATGTTTTAGATTATATATCAAAGATTTGATCACTCAAAAATGATAAAGCGATAGAATAACCTCCCTTCCAACATTAAATTTCAAACTTGATAACTTTATTACAAACATTGTAATGAATGAAAAAACACAATGTCTTTATGAAAGCGCTTAAACATAGCGTCACTAGTTAATAAGAAGCTACTTGCAATCAAGACCCACCTCCTAATCTATATAAAATTGAGAATGGAAACGGAAGAATATATTAATATCTTGATTTCTAGATAATATATAAGATAAATAATATTGCGCCAACGCTATAACAGATATACCATCAAAGTAAAAATACACACCATAGGTGACAGGGGTAAAGAAATATGGTTATATTTCAGTGTCACGACCGGCAATAAAACCCTTATCAAAGTAGAGCGTCCATTACGCTGTGCTAGATGTGTAAATACACAACCACGTCCGGTTAGAATGTTGACGTTCAATCCAATGCCTTGTGTTAAAAGACTGAAATGCACTGTATACGTAAAGAATCCTTTCAATATCTCTTTGGCGTGTCTGTATATGGCAAGTGGCAAGGCAAATTTTATATCCAGCCACGTATACTACTTTATACTCTTTTTCGGTGGCATTCATCATCTCGGTTGATCTCTATTGTATTTATAGTGTCTGTTATGTTGCTCATCTTGATCATGCTTGTACAATTTTCCACTTGACGTGAAAAGGTCAATGTGTTTTTGCATGGCTAGATTGAATTTATTAAGGAAAATTCAAGGTCAAAATCAAAGTCTTGAACATTTTATTTTTAGGACCTTTTTTAAGTCGTTTCGCAGTGCCACGAGTTTGTACGTAATGTCTTGTTATCTCTTTTAGTATAGCATGAGAAACTGCACGTGAATACCAAACAGTTATACGTTTAAACTAGCTATCAAAGATATTTCAAATAAAATATCCGGAAAAAAATAGTTCAATGTATAGAATACACTTCGTAAAAGGTTCAGCAATTTTGTAGTAATATTTCTCGTAATCATGACAGTATCCTTCGATTTTTTTTATCTCAGAAAGTGTAAAAGTTTCACATATATTTGTTCATATGCAGTTCCAAATATTACGGAAGCGTATTAGCGCCACACTTTTTTTTTTATTTTTCTTCTTATGTTTGCGTTATAACGCAAACCTTTGCGTTATAACACAAACCTTTGCGTTATAACGCAAACCTTTGCGTTACAACGCAAACATTTGCGATATAACGCAAACCTTTGCGTTATAACGCAAACATCTTTATTTCAATTATTCATTAAGTTTTGTATATATGTCCGTCTGTCATTCATTTCGGATGTGATTTACTAGTAGATAAAAAAAGAAACATACATACAAGGCCAAATCATTATAATAAATATGCATAGGAATAATGGAATAATTGAAGTGCAATTATACATAAATTAAGACTGATTTGTGCATCAGAAAAGTATATAATTTAACAAGAAAATAGATATAGTATATAGTCATATTAAAATTGAAAGATCAAAAATAATGTCATACAATTGTGAAACCTCCAAGTCAAATAGACAAAATGATCTTTCTGCTTTAAAATGAATTATTAATAAGGAAACATTTTTTTTAAATCTCAGAATATGATCAAGATTCTTTGATAGAAAGTCATTGAATTTTCATTTCAATATAATGAATAAAATTGAGAATGGAAATGGGGAATGTGTCAAAGAGACAACAACCCGACCAAATAAAAAACAACAGCAGAGGGTCACCAACAGGTCTTCAATGTAGCGAGAAATTCCCGCACCCGGAGGCGTCCTTCAGCTGGCCCCTAAACAAATATATACTAGTCCAGTGATAATGAACGCCATACTAATTTCCAAATTGTACACAAGAAACTAAAATTAAAATAATACAAGACTAACAAAGGCCAGAGGCTCCTGACTTGGGACAGGCGCAAAAATGCGGCGGGGTTAAACATGTTTGTGAGATCTCAACCCTCCCCCTATACCTCTAACCAATGTAGAAAAGTAAACGCATAACAATACGCACATTAAAATTCAGTTCAAGAGAAGTCCGAGTCTGATGTCAGAAGATGTAACCAAAGAAAATAAACAAAATGACAATAATACATAAATAACAACAGACTACTAGCAGTTAACTGACATGCCAGCTCCAGACTTCAATTAAACTGACTGAAAGATTATGATTTCATCATATGAACCTCAGGCACAATCCTTCCCGTTAGGGGTTTAGTATCATACCATCATAACATATATGAGAAGAACATAACCTGTGTCATGCCAACAACTGTTTTTAGAATAAATGTGTTTAGTTCCGATGCAAAGACCTTATCAGTGACTCAATATTAACGCCAAAATATGCAATCTTTAATGACTTGACAACAGTATCGTAATTATATCCCTTCTTAATAAGTCTATTCAAAGGTTTTGTAAGTTTCTGAGGTGAATACTGACACCTTTGTGCTTTATAAAGAATATTTCCATAAAAAATTGGATGTGAAATACCTGAACGTATTAGAAGTCTGCATGTTGAGCTATATTTACGAATGATGTCTTTATACCGATGATAAAATTTAGTAAATGTTTTGACTAGTTTGTGATATCGAAAACCCTGGTGTAATAATTTTTCAGTAATACATAAATTTCTCTCGTTAAAATCTAAAACATTGTTACATACACGAGCGAATCGTACAAGTTGAGATATATAAACACCGTAAGATGGTGACAAGGGAACGTCACCATCTAAAAACGGATAATTAACGATAGGAAATGAAAAATCATCCCTTTTATCATAAATTTTAGTATTCAGCTTTCCATTAGTGATATAGATATTAAGATCGAGAAAAGGGCAGTGGTCATTGTTAGTATTAGCTTTATTTAAAGTAAGTTCAACAGGATAAATTTCATTAATATACATACTGAAGTCGTCATTATTGAGAGTCAAAATATCATCCAAATATCTAAAAGTATTATTAAATTTGTTTATCAGATGTTGTTTCGATGGGTCTTTGCTTATTTTTGTCATAAATTGTAACTCATAACAATACAAAAACAGGTCCGCAATAAGTGGTGCACAGTTAGTCCCCATTGGAATTCCGATAATCTGACGATATACGGAATCCCCAAAGCGAACAAAAATGTTATCTAGTAAAAATTCAAGGGCAAATATAGTATCAAAGCATGTCCAATTAACATAGTTTTTTTGTTTATTGCTACTAAAAAATGACCTAAAAGAGTTTGAACATATATATTCACATTCTGATTTTTTGAATGCCCATTTAATTAGGTGTGTGAATTTTTTCTTAATGAGAATGTGAGGCAATGTGGTATACAGTGTAGAAAAATCAAAACTTTGAACAGATTCAAAATCACCAATATAAGCATGCAATTTATCAAGTACTTCCAACGAGTTCTTGACACTCCAAAAGTAATTTATTCCACTATTTTCGAAGGCCTTATTTGAACAATTTATTATCAGGTTTTTAATTGTACCAAGTGTGCTGGTAAGAAGAATAGACAATTTAGTAGTTGAACAATGGCTTGAAGAGGAAATAAATCTATATTTGTAAGGGGTTTTGTGTAGCTTCGGAAGCCAATACATAGTTGGGACTTTCATTGTATTTGGCTCTGCTTGTAAAGCGGTGGCTAAAATTTTATGTTTGTTACAGATTTCGTTTTCTGAAAATGGAGTCAGTTGGAATGTTGGTGAATTGGTGATTTCCTTTTTCAGAACCTCAATGTAAAATTTACGTCAAACAATAATAATATTATTAGCAACTTTATCGGCCGGGACAAAAACAAATTCCTTGGCTAGTTCTTTTAGTTTATGTTTGATACGAGAAATAGGTTTATTGTGGTTATTGTTAATAGTAAAATGTTCTTTAAAATGTTGAATACGTATATCAACTATCTTCATTACTGAATTAAAAAAAGAGTCCAAAGATTTTTTGTCAGCTTTTTCCCGTTTTATCCATTTCATACAGTAAGTATGGAGTGAGTCGTGGATGATATTACGACACTCATTCCAATTAATAATAGACGGGGGACGATATTTAGGTCCTTTACTGAGGAATGATTTTAACTCTCGGTCTTGAACGATGTTAAGATCTCCTGTTATAACATGGAAAATGGGTCCATAAATATATTCGGAATTACTGCAATTACATGAAGTAGGTGTATTTTCACTGATATTAACATCTTTACACAATTGACTATAATTAAACACAAATTTCCGGGTAGATTTCTTGTAAATATAACAAATAAGAGGTAGCTCAGTATTGTCAAAATATCCAGGAATTTGTTCTTTAACAGAATGGTCGTTAAATATACCGGCAATATTTACAAAATCAAAGCCTTTATTGACATACTTAATTTTAATAAAATGTTTTTTATGATCTTCAGGGCGATCAATTTTGGGAAATAATTTAGAATAACAATATGCCATAATAATTTGAACAATTTCATACTTAGGACTGCTATATGAAATTGTGTTGCAATCCTCCAAAATTTTATTTAACTTATTAACCGGTAACGAACGGAGTTTTGTTAACAGATAATGTCTGCCGTTGTTTTTTGAAATAGAAATTAGGTCCGAAATATTGGTATGATTGGCCCGAAATTTTCTTTGATTGCGATTTGTTCTACGACCGTGAGAACGTTTTTTACGAACAGTTTTAGAAACTACATCCAAAATGTTAACGGAATTGGTTCTAGATATATTACCAATTCCCATGATATTATCATTTAGACCGAGAGGATAAACTGTCTGTAATTTTTTAATCCAATTTAATTCAATTATTTTCCGTGATCGTACAAACTTTGAATGCGATTCACCAGGCTGCTTATTTACTACTTCTAAAGGTTGAACTGCTAAATATTTAAAAGGATGGTTGTGCTTCTTAAGGTGTTGGTAAATGATACTTTTGAATTTATTGGGTCTTTTAAAACGATACAGATGTTCTTGAGTGCGTTTAGATAAATATCGTCCAGTTTCTCCTACGTACTGAATACCACACCCCGGTTTGTTTCATGTGAGTAAATAAATAATACTGTTTGTTTTTCAAGTTATATCAGTTTCAAAATTTAAAGAAAATGTACGACCATTAAACGTGGACCTTACCGTATTGTTGGTGGAAAGACGGGGACATGTAAGTCATTTTTTTGGCATGACACTTATCGATAGAAGGGTAACCACGATTTTTATTGTTAAAAATGTTAGCGATGGTAGTATTTTTAGATAACCGATTTTGAAGATTGAGACGTGTAGATACCCTTTGAACAAGTTTAGTATTTAGTAATTTTCCATTTCTAAGCTTCATAATTGTTTTGTTAGTGAATTATATAATAAAGGAGCAAAGATTGGCGTCCAGAATATGAACCAGCATATAATAATTTAAGTTATATAAAATGGATAAATTTGTTCGGCTAAAAATGTCAAACGCTATCAGTATAAATTACCCGAAAAAGATAGGGTATATCAGGGTAGGACTGATGGCTGACTAAATAGTAGAATGGGGCTGAATATTGAAATACTACTTTTTGATAAATATTCCTAAAGTAATGAACTAGAGCAGTTCTCGCTCGGACACACACTCCATAATCTAGTATATTATAAGAGCATAAACCTGAAGCACGGGGAGGCACTCTACTGCCTCCACACGGCACTAAAGACAAACTCTGTAAAAAATAAAATTGAGAATGGAAATGGGGAATGTGTCAAAGAGACAACAACCCGACCAAATAAAAAACAACAGCAGAGGGTCACCAACAGGTCTTCAATGTAGCGAGAAATTCCCGCACCCGGAGGCGTCCTTCAGCTGGCCCCTAAACAAATATATACTAGTCCAGTGATAATGAACGCCATACTAATTTCCAAATTGTACACAAGAAACTAAAATTAAAATAATACAAGACTAACAAAGGCCAGAGGCTCCTGACTTGGGACAGGCGCAAAAATGCGGCGGGGTTAAACATGTTTGTGAGATCTCAACCCTCCCCCTATACCTCTAACCAATGTAGAAAAGTAAACGCATAACAATACGCACATTAAAATTCAGTTCAAGAGAAGTCCGAGTCTGATGTCAGAAGATGTAACCAAAGAAAATAAACAAAATGACAATAATACATAAATAACAACAGACTACTAGCAGTTAACTGACATGCCAGCTCCAGACTTCAATTAAACTGACTGAAAGATTATGATTTCATCATATGAACCTCAGGCACAATCCTTCCCGTTAGGGGTTTAGTATCATACCATCATAACATATATGAGAAGAACATAACCTGTGTCATACCAACAACTGTTTTTAGAATAAATGTGTTTAGTTCCGATGCAAAGACCTTATCAGTGACTCAATATTAACGCCAAAATATGCAATCTTTAATGACTTGACAACAGTATCGTAATTATATCCCTTCTTAATAAGTCTATTCAAAGGTTTTGTAAGTTTCTGAGGTGAATACTGACACCTTTGTGCTTTATAAAGAATATTTCCATAAAAAATTGGATGTGAAATACCTGAACGTATTAGAAGTCTGCATGTTGAGCTATATTTACGAATGATGTCTTTATACCGATGATAAAATTTAGTAAATGTTTTGACTAGTTTGTGATATCGAAAACCCTGGTGTAATAATTTTTCAGTAATACATAAATTTCTCTCGTTAAAATCTAAAACATTGTTACATACACGAGCGAATCGTACAAGTTGAGATATATAAACACCGTAAGATGGTGACAAGGGAACGTCACCATCTAAAAACGGATAATTAACGATAGGAAATGAAAAATCATCCCTTTTATCATAAATTTTAGTATTCAGCTTTCCATTAGTGATATAGATATTAAGATCGAGAAAAGGGCAGTGGTCATTGTTAGTATTAGCTTTATTTAAAGTAAGTTCAACAGGATAAATTTCATTAATATACATACTGAAGTCGTCATTATTGAGAGCCAAAATATCATCCAAATATCTAAAAGTATTATTAAATTTGTTTATCAGATGTTGTTTCGATGGGTCTTTGCTTATTTTTGTCATAAATTGTAACTCATAACAATACAAAAACAGGTCCGCAATAAGTGGTGCACAGTTAGTCCCCATTGGAATTCCGATAATCTGACGATATACGGAATCCCCAAAGCGAACAAAAATGTTATCTAGTAAAAATTCAAGGGCAAATATAGTATCAAAGCATGTCCAATTAACATAGTTTTTTTGTTTATTGCTACTAAAAAATGACCTAAAAGAGTTTGAACATATATATTCACATTCTGATTTTTTGAATGCCCATTTAATTAGGTGAAGTATTTTTAAGATGCTTGGGTAGCAATTTGAATAGAGAGAACATAATTTTATTAATAAAACATCTTCATTCTATACATTTATTGCCAAAGGGTAGCTTGTTTGAATGTAACCTACTTTACACAGTTCTCAAACGAGAGCTTACTTTGGAAGTATATTTATATTCGGTTATAGCTATATTAGCAGGGTTGATTTTTTTTCTTAGGTATAACCTCAATTTACTCAATTTTCTTTGTAATATATATACTAGTAGTAACTTGGATATCGTTTTTGGGGACCTTTTTAGTTTGTTGTTTTTGTGAGCCAATGCTCCGTGTTGAAGACCGTAATTCGGCCTATGATGGTTTACTTTTACGAATAGTGACTTAGATGGAGAGTTTTCTTATTGGCACTCATACCACATCTTCTTATATTATTCTGTTCATTATTAGTCATTGATATGATCTAATTATTCAAGCAGTTTACTTTGCAATTACTACAAAGGTGATAAATTTTATTATATACAGCCTCCTCCATTAATAACTACTTTTTCCTTTGAATCTTAAATAAGAAATAAGATAAAACAAATGTTTGCGTTATAACGCAAAGGTTTGCGTTACAACGCAAACATAGGAAGAAAAATAATAAAAAAAAAAATGTGTGGCGCTAATACGCTTCCGTAAAATATTCTAGCTGCTTAAAAAATTTCGTAAAAAATCGTGAGAGTTCCAATTTGTTATCTTAAAAAAATAATGATCAATTAACCAAAAAAAAAAAGTGGTATATCGAACCTATGTAAAAACTATGTATACAACCATACGTATATAAATATGATCCTCCAAGGGTTGACTTCATGTGGTATAGAAATGTGGTCAACATAGACCACTCCCCACCTGCAGAACAAAAACTCTAACTGAGAGGGTTCTGTTTTGCTCTTTGTGATATGTAACAACGTACAAGACAAAACGGGAATACGAAATACATTGCTGTAGGCATGGTGTGACGCTCATTGAAGATTACGGAACTGTTTCACTAGCCCTTTTACGTGTCCTTATAGATTGCCTACCGGTATTACAAGGCAAAAATTGTGCCCTATACAACAATTTTCGTTTTTATGGGGATCAATACATGACTTTTTGCCTTTATCTCCGTCCACTGATTCTGAGGTATTATTGACTCATTCATGTCGTTTAAAATATGCCAGAAATATATGTCATTGGATGTAAAACGAACACCAATGTATAGGTGCTAAAAAAGCTAACAAGACATCTCCAATGCATTTCATGTGTATTATCATAAATGTCATGGTTGAAGCTAGGCATTATCTTTTTCAGTCCTTTAATAAGCAAGGACTATTCAATGTTCGGTTATCCTAGAACACGATCAACATGTGGAATCGGTATCATAACATTACAGCCAATTTTGGTCTTCTATAAAATTGTGTTCAAACTATCAAGCATATGTTCTTCTTATTGTGAACATTTAGTTGTATTTCTGTGCCTTTTGTTGCATTTCTTTGCTTACTAGTAGTTTGATTTCATTGTTCTTTGGAACAAAGAAAATATTAAAACGATGTCCAATAACTTCCATGCCCTTTGTTTTACAACAAATAAAACGATATGTGCATTGATTTTAATATAATTTATTTCAATTTAGAATACTTCTTGTTTAATGATTTACTAGTAATGTGGTTCAACACAGTTCAATAGAATATCACAAGAAGACAAAAACCTGTTCACTTTAATAAGACTTGATGAATTGAAGGGAAATAAATCTGTCCACTGAAACCATAAATGGGGGATATATATGATTTATTTTACTATATTTGAGTTATTCTTGTATAACTAAGAATATATGTTTTATGATTGATATTGATAATCCTTTAATTGATTTCAGGAAATTTTTAAAATAATTTTCAAAATTTTCACTGATTACTAGTAAAATTACTGGTCATTTTCAGGGAGTATATTTAACCAATAATGAATTAGGTGATTAGACAAAATCCCTGGAAAATCAGGAATTCTACATAAACCATATTATACAAATTCAACCAATCACACAGAAATTGTTATGCATTTTATGACATTACTGAAAACACTTTCAAGAAAATCAACGTTTAAAAAGTCATGTCCATCACAAATTTAAAACAGTTTATCAGCCTGCAGAAAAGATATAAAACGGGTTTACCTAGAGAGGTATTCAAATCCCTAATTACAAGTTTTAACTTGATATTAGAAATGTGTTTTCTTAACTTTGAATAAACCAATGTGTTTGAAATGTTTTTTTTTTTTGTTTTTTTTAAATAAAAACAATTATTTTAAACTATTGTACAGTGATTATAAATGAAAGCATATGAATTAATATTAAGAACACGATGTACTTATTTTTGCATGATAAGTTAGGGTAACATTTACTGTTACATAATTAGCCTGCTTTTCGTCAGACACACCTATTTTGTTTACATATATTATTTCAAGAAAATCAACGTTTAAAAAGTCATGTCCATCACAAATTTAAAACAGTTTATCAGCCTGCAGAAAAGATATAAAACAGTCAATAGATACACATAACGAACCCGAAAACAAGGAAACAGTCGGTTCAAACGGGTTTCAAGTGTATAGGCCTCACAAAACACCATGTTCGGTGGCAAGACGATAACCTTTCGAAGACTGTCCTTCAACAATTGCCATTATACATCTTATGGTACCGTTCCCACGATCAACAATGCCGCATGTGGAGCAGGATCTGCTTACCCTTCCGGAGCACCTGAGATCAACCCTAGTTTTTTGGTGGGGTTCGTGTGTTTATTCTTTAGTTTTCTATGTTGTGTCGTGTGTGCTGTTGTTTGTTTGTCTTTTTCATTTTTAGCCATGGCGTTGTCAGTTTGTTTTAGATTTATGAGTTTGACTGTCCCTTTGGTATCTTTTGTCCCTCTTTTTGTATTAATAAAAGAGGCAACATTAACCTCAGAATTGTTAAGTGTAACTGCTGTCGGCAAACAGAATTTCATTTTACAAATTCCATGAAATTTGTTAAGGGAATGTATATAAAAAGATCTTAATTATTTCAGTGATTTTGAAAAATCCCTATTCAAAATAAAGGATTTTATGAAATTACGAACCAGTTTAGAGATATCAGTGATTTTACAAATTCACTTTGACATATATATGAAAAGATATATGTTGAAATCATAATTTTAAAGATTTATTCAGTAGCGGACGTGGCGTTTTGAATGAATTCGTAATGCTGGTGGATGACGGCATACATCTTCGTCACACCTTCTACATCTTTGTCCATTAATGATCTCGTAAGAAGGCATGAGACAAGCCATTGGAATACCAGTCAGTTTACAGTGAAGTCTCGGACACAGTGGTCTCACTTTCAATTCGTTTGTTGTATTTGTATTGACATTTGTCTTTGGAGATCTTTTACAGACGTCTATATCACAATCTCGACACAGAGTTAACATATTTATTTTTTTGAAACGCCTGAGAATACATCTTTCTGGAACATGATGGTGTTTGCAGTTTGAATTTGGACAATATGGAACTGAGACTTTTGGTGGCCATTCTAAGATCAAACAGAGGTCAATATCACAACTTCTACACATTGTTCCATCAAGTACGATAAAATCTTCTGCAAGACATCCACGAGGAATGTTGATTTTTGGACACTGTATATCACAGTTTTTCACCTTACTCATATCTGAAAAGATAATTAGTTTGAACAATATGTTTTATTTCTAAAGTGCAGAAATGACAAATATACAACCGGGATATCGTGATTAGGATTGAAAAAAATATTTAAATCCGTCAACTATGGAACGATAATTAATGATGAAGATCCATGCTAGTTTCCTGTTCTTCCTATGTTTATAGTGGTGTTGAGACAGATTTAGACAAATATTGACTATAACTGTACATTTTAACTTCCTATCCGTCAGTCATTTGTATGACTTTTTCTTTCTTTAGTACTTCAGTACTTCAGTGGTAAATATTCTTGATAAGGTCATAAGGTAGGTATCATGATTCAGTTAACAAGCCATACTTATTATTCAATATCGAGAAATGACAAATGTTTAAAATTTGAAAGTGTAAAATATGTTTCATACGTAGAAGGATGGAAAGTATTATAAGTACATCCGAGAATATAGAAATACTGACATCACTGAAACAATTAAAGCTAAGTATAAAATGGGGAAATCATTGTAAACAACGTATAAATTAGATTTTTTTTCTCGTGAACAACTCCTTTTAAGTGTAATTTTAAAATTTAATAATTTATCATAATGAAGTATGTATCTAATGTATATCCTAATGGAAATTATATTGAAGTTAATACAAAAACGTTTCATTTGAATTGAGAATTTAAGTCATTGTAAATTTATAAAGGCAACAGTAATATACCGCTGTTCAACAATCATAAATCAATTAAGCAAATGAATATCTGGGTTACAAAGCTAACTAAAACCGAGAGAATCACACCAACCATTAGAGGGGGGACATCAGAAACACAAACAAACGCCAACATACTTAGAAACGGACTTTCTGATAACAACAGCCACCAATTTGGGAACAAAAGAAACGTTCAAAAGTAGCAAATGTCCGCTGTGACACAAGTTTGACAATTGAGTAGTATTTCTCCACACACTCTCTCTCTCGTGTACTCTACAAGAGGATTATTATGGAGGTTATTCTGTACTATTTAAACCATTTTCTGTATTCTTTATCTACAATGCCAATAATTCTCTGCTCTGTAAATTTTAGCACAGCAGTGCTCTGTAGACTTTATTTTTAGCTATTTTTTCACATTTTCTCTCTCTTTTTATGATAATATTTTAAAATAATTGTATAAATTTTGTGATTGCATGTTAGTTACGTACACGTGTCACTGTTTTCTATATCCTAGGGTGTTTATCGTTGATAGCATATGTTCGTTGTTGCTCTGCAGTTTGCATGTTGTGTCGACTTACATATAATGTGTTTGTGGGTTTTTCTGTTTCAGAGGTATTTCTGTCACGTAGTGTTTCAGCTTAAAAATAACATTGTCATAAAGCGGGAGTTTTGGCGTGCCATTAAAGCAGGTGCAACCCATATTATTTTCTTAAAATAACCTGTACTAAGTCAAAATATGGCAGTTGTGATCAAATAGTTCTTTTCTATGTGTGTTTGTTTTTGTTGTACTTCGGTGTTCCAATTGTTCCTTTGTTTTCCTCTCATAGTTGATGTGTTTACCTCGGTTATGGTTTGTAACCCGTACTTGGTTTATTCCACAATCAATTTTAACTTTTGAACACCAATATACTACTGTTGCATTTATTAGTCCTTTTCTGTCATTTATTCTATTTTCTGTAAACCCTTAACCTCATCCATACTTTCTTACAAGAAAGGTTATCAAAATAATTGTTTTTATGGTTGTTTTTGTACAAAGAAAATAAAGCAACTTATATGAGTCTATCCCATAGTGTCAACGTAGCCATGATCACGGTTATCATCACGATACTGTAAAAGCTAGTGACTGACTGGCGCTTCTCGTGAGTTCACCAGGAACTTTATGGAAAAGATTATATAGCAATATGTTCCTCCGGTTATCAGCCCTATGAGCACAAAGGGAACTTGATCCAGGATTGTCAACCGAGGTATTGTGGAACAAGCTGCTTACTTCCTATTGTATATCTATAGTAATCATATTTCTCTACACACTCTATGCAATTTGTTCTAAAGTTGTTTTTTTAACGAACTTTTAATTAAGAAATAGAGAGAACAATTAATCAGAGTTAAGATGACGTGGATGTAAGCACGTTTACACATTCCAAAAGCACTTTGCGCTATTCCCATTCTTTATCTATTTCTTTAATCGAGCTCGTGCTGACATCTTTGTAGCTTTTTCGCCTCACATATATATGTATAGTATTTATAAATGACATCGCTTTATTTTAATTTTATTGTAACTGTTAGAGTTTTGGTATGCGCTGGAAGATTATCGTTGTTATTGGTTTTGGTAGGCGACCTAATTGTGCGTAGATTCATTTAACATATATATAGTGCATTTATTCTTAATATAGTTTTCGTATTACATTTTGTCGAGTTATTATACGAAACTGTGACTTACAGAGTTGAGTGTTCTACTGCAAAGTATATATTTATTGTATATAAACAATCGAAAGGAAACAAAATACAAATAATATGTCCATATTAACTCTAAATTATTATCTAATAAGTATTCGTAAAGTTCATAATATTGTTAAGACATTTTATCTGATTGTTCACCTTTGTGACGTCTGTGATATACTAATTAAAGTTAGTATTTCTTGAAAAAAGTCGCCTTTTTAACGATTTCTTGCTAAAACCAGAATCTTGCTTTTGAGTGTCTATCATACTATCCTGGTAACTGTTTTGCAATAGTTTCCAAGAAGTGCAGCTTGAAGGAACAGTACAAATTCGATTTTCTTCCGACTGCACTTCAGGACATGGGACTTTGGAAATATAATGCAATTAAGGATAAAATATTTAAGATAATGGAGTAATAAGAATAACAGAAATAGCTATGTGCTAGTTAAATACTACCAATTTGGGGATGTCTTCCGCGGTTGATGTAGCAGGTAAAGAATGCTTTAAGAAGAAAAGGTTTACCTTTTTTGTGTAACTAGTTCTATCTAGTTTATAAGAAAATAAAGACCCCACATGTTATACTTCTAACTTGTGGTTTGTTAAAATCACTAAATGACCAAGAAACGTTTTACAATTTGCAATAATTTCCTTCTTAAAAAAACTTCCGTTTACGTAGATAGTTCGAGAAAGTCAACATACTTCTAACTTACATCTATATTAATGACAAACAGTGACATTAATCTTCACTTTATATTGTAAGGTGTAACAAACTTACCTGCTGATGATCGTAACAAAAATCCTGCTAGAAGGAAAACAATCGCCGTTATCTTGAACACAAGTTGTTTCTCCATACCTGTAAACAAAATATGGGTGCAATTAATTAATTTTTGCATGATAATTAATTACTTTACATAGTCATAATGACAGTGGATTATGAAGACACACTGTTGTATTCAACATAAACAACTGCAAATAGACTTAGACTGTTAGATTTTAATTATACTGTATAGAAACAGTTATGATTTATTTAAGACAGGTTATATTCATGTTCACTAAGATGACTTTTAACAAATTCAAAAGTTAATTAACTAATTAGGTTTGCTCTTTTCCTTTCTGCATTCAATACTAGTCAATCGACATAATCAGACACATGTATATTTTCTCTGGCAATATTAAGTTAGGATTTTAATGCCGATATGTATAAAGATATAAGTATATAGACTGGTATTTTCAAATTGGTAATCTCGGGGTCTTAAATTTAAAGCATATGTGTTAGTTTCAGATATCATTAGGGTCGCTATCAAAGTGGGTCAAGAAGAGGCGGTCATTTTAGGTCTGTTATGTTTTGTTGGTTCCTTTACTATATTGATGTTAATCAACAGCACTTAACAACAGCTCTGTTAAGGGCCATGTTGGTCAGCTGGGCAGCCCGCTTAACACGGGAAAGTAGTACCGGTTGATGAGTCGAAGACATAGTATTAATTACTACAGAAAGCGTTATCAGGAACACTTGTGAGAAAGTGAGATGATGGTCCGTTACCCAACACCACGGATACACGGCCCGTCAGACAGCATAACACTCCATCGATTTGTTATAACATGAGCAACACCACGGACGCACATGTGGAGCAGGATCTGCTTACCCTTCCGAAGCACCTGAGATCACCCCAGTTTTTGGTGGGGTTCGTGTTGCTTATTCTTTAGTTTTCCATATTGTGTCATGCGTTCTATTGTTTGTTTGTTTGTCTTTTTCATTTTTGGCCATGGCATTGTCAGTTTGTTTTCGATTTATGAGTTTGACTGCCTCTCAAGTATCTTTCGTCCCTCTTTCATCGTCTAAAATGGGTTTTTGTATACTGACTCTAAAGTTTGTACTGGCTATACTGTATGATTAAATTGGATTCTGTTACCATAAGTACTAAGTCGTTGAGCCACCTTATCAGCAGTTACACATGATAGTTTGCAGATAAAGAGGAGCCGACCAAGCACGTCCGTTCAGCTGTAATGACTGAGATGTTATCTGATATTTTTTAATCATCATTATTATTTTAATATATATTTCTCATTTCCTGTGAATTGGTATTTGACTACCCATCGTTGACACCAACATTTTACTGTTTTGCAAGCTAACATTAAATGGCAGTACACTATAGCTGTCCATATACTAAAAACCTTAACAATGGACAAATGTGCAGTTAATGATACATGTCCATTTAATGAGAAAAGCAATTCTTATTCTCTGTATTTGGACATGGAATTTTTATGTGTAAAGTATACTGCACATTGCCAGTTAACATGCAAATGTTAGTGCAAACGTTGATAATTTAATACAAATGCAAAGGAAATACGAAAACCTGACAAATTGAAATTATAGTGATTAAGAAATTATAAACTATATCAGCTAACCGAGTCACTTTGTTGTGGTCTCATTTGCAATCATACCGCATTTTCGAATTTTATTGAAAGTTGTCTAACAAAAAATGAAAATGTCATTTCTGATCACATGAATTTTAAGTGGTACAAAATGTATTCGTAACCAACATGACCAAAATTTATTTTGATAATTTTTTGTTTTTTGGTCAATAAACTGTTTTCATTAACATTAATTTTGATTTATTCCCAAATAGTATCACGCCTTTCCTGTGCTAGTAGGAGTAGGAATAAGATTTTATTGAAGTGTTGTCAAAATATAAATGTTTCTGTATGAAATCATGATCACATAACGCGATAGGGGAGTTTACAAATCAAATCAAATAATTGTATTGGTGTAAATTCCAATACAGGAAGGATACCAGCTGACATTACAAAATACAAATACAAAAATAAACAAAATTTAAATATACAGAGACATATTTTCTCAATGATAAGAGATACATATTTTATATCTACATTGCGTGAAGGTGTTATTCATACTATTTCCTTAATTCCAGCTATTACAATAAGCTTTAATACTACAACAGTTCTTATCAACATTATGTTTGCCTTAAATGAATGTTCGAATCGTACATATCGCTTATTCCTGCTACACATACAGTACTGATGTCAGTATCGCTACTTTTCAAAATGAAACTAATCTTATCTTGTTCAGACTTATTAACAAAAGATGGAACTATATCACTTAAATTACAAAAGGGTATATTTCTATTAAATTCTAACGCTTTACATTTAATGAGGAAATCATCCATCCTTGCAAAATGGACAAATTCTCTGTTCTAATGGTGTTCTAGTATATTTACCAACTTCTATTAGTAATTTGCTAATTCTGATTTTTACCATTTTAGAAATAACACTTATATTTTTCTAATCAAAAATTATATTTACACTATATACTGTAATTATGGTCTCTGATTTATGATGACTGTAATTATACAGGTATATTTATATTACAGACTGTCATGTACAATGGTATAGTTATCTAAAATTACATCGGTCGAATCCATATTGCTAATTACTTTACTAAGAATAGAGATATGTTGTATGCATTTGGATACCAATATGACTGATTTGCTTTTAATGTCACTCTAGTTATTCAAAGATACAAACGAATTAACATACAAGTCAGGCTGGATGTGATCTCAAGGATGTGATGAATTGAAGATAAAGGATATACTACTGTAAAAGGAAACTTATCCAATATTATCTTTCAATAAAATTCAATAGAGGACAGTGTTAGCTCTCAAGAAGAGACCAAATGACACAGCTATAAGTCACCGTACGGCCTTCAAGAGTGAGCAAAGACCATACCGCATAGTCAGTTATAAAAGGCTCTGAAATTGTAAATATATAACAATTCAAACGAGAAAACACGATTAAATCTTTTTGTTCATGTTCTATTTTTCATATAGCTCTAATACTTACTTGGCTTTCAAATGTTTGTATTTGAGCGTTCTTGATGAAGGTATATCCAGAAAGGCGCTTCGAACGCATTAAATTTATAACGTGTTGTTTTTATTCTTTACAGAACAGGGTTGATACCTCTGCTTGTGGCCTATTAATCCCCGAGTGTATCATCAGCTTAGTAGTCAATACTTCTGTACTGATGTTTTATAACAAACTGTTCTTAAATTGTCCGTTTATAAAATTTGAAATTATAAAATAAGTAAGGTTTCAATTCCCTGAGGCAATTTGGCCATTTTGTTAGGTTCTTTTTTAAGTCATATATATAGCTTTTCTACCGTTTCAGTTTTTATAGGTCATTGGCTTTCAAATATTTGGCTTTGAGCGTTCCTTGTAAATGTAAACCCAGAAAAGCGCGTCGGATGAATAACATTTAGCACGTGTTGTTTTTGTTTTTTCGACACCGTGTAGAATCCTCTACTGCTGGACTATCAGTCCCACAGGTTATCATCAGATCAGTAGTCAGTTCTTCGGGATTTGATGGATCTATAACAGATGTTTTTGATATTGTCTTTTTTTTTTATATAAATTTTGAAATTATGAAGAAACTAAGGTTTCAACTTCCTCAGGCAAAGTTGAACTTATATTGATTTGACTTCTCAATAGTCAGCATTGAGCGTGTCTGATGAAAGTAAACAAAAAAGCACTGCAGGGGTGTGGAAATATTTGTTGTGAGCACTTGTCCCTGGGCAAGTAAAACTGAAAAGTTTACTCGTCCGGAAAATAAGTTACTTGCCCTGATGGTCCCAATAAATATTGAAGTATTCCATTGTTAGCTGAGCCTTATATATGATTCTTAGCACTGTTGTGCATCACAAACAAATGAAATCTATTTGTTTATATACATGTTAGGAAAAAAATAGGAAAGTAGGAAATGGGTTAACATCAATGGGACAGAAACCTAACATCAAATCAACCTATTAAATGACATGTAAAGGACAATTTTGCAGCAGTTTTCGAATAAAAATTGTAGCCAGTAGGAACATATACATATACTAATTTTGATGACAGTGAGTAAAGAAATTGAAACTAATTTATAGATAAATTATTGTTTTTTGGGGTTTCTTTTCAACTGACACACTTGGTTTTTTCTTGATAGTTGTCTTGATGGGCAATAAAATCGTCCCTTCTATTTACCACTTTGACAACAAATAATGTTGACCTTTCATCTTTAAATAAGACAAAACATTTATTTATTTCCCATCCTAGATAGCCAGGGCCAATCTGATATCCACGATGTCTGAAATTCTCGCTTCCGCATTATTTTTTTTTAATACTGCTTCTCCTCCATTTGCGTTTAAGTTTAATACTCGACTCGTTACTCTTTTTGTCTTGCTTGTCTGGTGTTTTAGTAAGTATTTATCAATCTGAATATCAATACAAAATCTAAAGAAATGACACTTCCGGTGAATGATGGATAAAACCTAATCGACGATCCCGGGTCAATGGACAAAGCCAATGCAATGTTACGCGACTCGGGTTCGCATACTTATTTTTATTTATTTTGGTAATCGATCTATTTCTGTTATTATGCAATATTTATTGTCATGAACATTGATGTTTTTACTTACTGACCATTGATTTCTTTTAAATAAATTAAACATCTTGATACGTTTTGAAATTATTCTATATTTTTGTTGGATTTGAACTTTTGTCTTGTATATTTTTTCACTTGTTCACGGGCAACCAAGACAAAAATAATTACTTGTCCGGTTGTTCAAATGTACGAGTCGGGCGAGTCGGGCATAGCATTTCCACACCCCTGAGCTGCACATTAGGCGCATATTATATTTTTCATGTTCTTATACAATTTGATTGAATTTAATATTATCCTATTTTTCATGAAAGTATATGGACTATGATGGTAATAAACCAATTATAGTAAAGTTAAGGAATGATGCACATTTTGTTTCGCAAAATTGATACGAAAATCAGTATAAGTTCCAGTAAGAGTAAAACAAATTGCTAGAGGAGAAATGAATTGATATATGGAATTGCTGAATTAATCGTGTCACAGGTTCAACTTTACCAAAAGCCAGATTGAATGTTCACTGTCCATTCTAAAACAAATCTTTAATTCGTCCGGGTTCTCACTATGAAAGACTGATAATGTTGAAGGTACCTCTCTATATTCTCTGTCTTCTTTTTTTTTTCTTTTTTAATACAAACTTATCTTAATCTTTTTTAGCGACAACAGATGACTTTGACAATTTTTCGTGTTCAAGTTTTTGATGGTGCCAAAGGGGCTTATTGTCGACGTAATATAACAATAATTGTTCATTGTCATGTATGACTATAAATTACAGACACTTTAAACGAACTAAAATACATACAAATGAATACACAATGCTTTTATTTTAATATCGGTTCAATACAGTTGATATGTGTTTTAAATATGACTTAATTAAAAGATATAAATAAACTGTAGGAAGTTGTGCACAATAAAGGCAACAGTAGTATACTGCTGTTCAAAACTCGTAAATCTATGGACAAAAAACAAAATCGGGGTAACAAACCAAAACTGAGGGAAACGCATTAAATATAAGTGGAGAATAACGACACAACATTAAAATGTAACACACACAGAAACGGACTAAGCATTAGACAAAATCCGATGAGAATAACAAATACAACATCAAAACCAAATACACTAAAATATAAGAGAAAACAAACGACACAACGGAAACACAACGTAAAAATGTAACACACACAGAAACGAACTATGATATAACAATGGCCATTTTCCTGACTTGGTACAGGACATTTCTAAAAAAAAAAAATGGTGGGTTGAACCTGGTATTGTGGCATGCCAAACCTCACACTTTGATGGCAATGTTAAATATAACATTAAAATGACAACATAATATAACAGGACTACAATACAAATAAATCGGAGAACGTATTACGCAAAGAAACACATGAAAGATAACAAAAGGCATCAGGTTTAAAATTCAATACGCCAAAAACGCGCCTCGTCTACACAAGACGCCCAGACATAAAATTTCGAAAGTCAAAAAAGTACAAAATTGTACAGCACTGAGGATCAAAAGTTGAAAAAAGGTTGTGCCAAATACGGCTAGGGTTTTCTGCTTGTGATAAGAACATCCTTATTATTTAGAACAATTTATGCTATTGCAAACAGTAAATTTTATCAAATGAATATAAAAGATATACATGATTAAACTGAAGTCTTAACTAATTACAGAAAACAAAACCCGAATACATAATACAAAGACCAAAAAATATAGAAAATAGTCAAATCCGACTTAGTCCAGGCCTCAACGCAAAAAATCATAAAAATGACGTCACATACGAAGTGGTGAAAAGGCACAAAAATGACGTCACGTTTGAATTTCTGAAATAGCACAAAAATGACGTCACATTTGAAAAACTATATCTCAAAAATAAGATAGAATTAGGATTGATTTAATATTATAATAGAACTAAATACTGATATTACATTTAAACACAATGCACATTACAATACTTATTGATAGCAATTAACTATATATTATATATATGTCCTGTTTGGTTTGAATCTAACTTCAAACGTAAAACATCGTTCAGATACGTTGACCAAAATCAAATCTAGTAAATGAAGGCGGTGATTAATTTTCTTCACCATAACACATAATTATAATAGAAAAGACGTCAACAAATTTGACAAAATCCGATGAGAATTACAAATATAACATCAAACTAAATACACAAATTGTTTCAAGGTGATATAAAAACAACTATTGTTTCGTTCATATACAGTTCTAGATGATTAAAGCTGTAATTTTTCTCCTTGATAACATTTATATACGTTTCGGCAATATACTTTATCTAGGTTGTAGGTATCCTTTTGGGCAATAGTTCTGCCCTTTATTAGCAGACTTGTTCTTGTACTATCATGAATCACAGTTTATCGCTAAACTCAGCAAAGACCCGACTCTGCATTTATGTATGCCGTCATACTTTGAACGACAAAATTATTTTTATGTTTACCTGTGCGAATTTCAAGCGCGCAATTTTACACCAGTACTGAAAACCTTCTATCCTTTATGGGTAGACTTTACACAGATAAATTAAGTCGTATAAGAAAAACAAAATGAGTATGTTAAATTTGATGTATGCCTTTTTGTGCTTCTTCGTTACATTTGTTGTTTTTATAGTGATATTAAGATGATAACACAATATTGACTGCTGTACCCCTATTTTTGACATTTTTTACTCTTTGAGTATGTTTGTTTTGTTCATGCATCGTTGACAATGTAATGGAATTTGATACGACTGTCATACAAGTGAGAGGTTTAGCTAGCTATAAAACCAGGTTCAATCCACCATTTTCTACATTAGAGAATGCCTGTACCAAGTCAGGAATATGACAGTTGTTATCCATTCGTTTGATGTGTTTGGACTTTTGATTTTGCCTTTTGATTTCGGATTTTCCTTTTTGAATTTTCCTCGGAGTTCAGTATTTTTGTGTTTTTACCTTTAAATTCCATTTAATTGATACACTCAACAACACGTACAGTTATATATTGATGATATGGTTTTCGTTGAAAATAAAACATTCTCGATATACACTGCCGAAATTTTCCCAAAGGAATTTACTTTATCAAGTAAATCAAACATTCTCGATATACACTGCCGAAATTTTCCCAAAGGAATTTACTTTATCAAGTAAATCAAACATTCTCGATATACACTGCCGAAATTTTCCCAAAGGAATTTACTTTATCAAGTAAATCAAACATTCTCGATATACACTGCCGAAATTTTCCCAAAGGAATTTACTTTATCAAGTAAATCAAACATAAACAGCGAATAACTGTCTTTTCCTAGATTTAGATATTTCAGTTATACACGAGTGGATGAATTTTCTTTCACTATTGCTAATTTTGGCACCGTCCTACGGTGTGTATTTATTCCAATTCGTTTGTTAAAACTGTGTCGGTGGTGATGTTTTCGATTTTAAAAAGCATAAACTATGAGTTACTGGTAAATTTTTATATATTGATATGTACTAATCGATATTTTGGCCTTCATAACATGATTTTGATAGCTGTAATTGGCTTTAAACTGTATATCGGTATCTTGGAGTACTCTCATATCTGTACTGGGTGTCTATTGTGTTGTAGTGAATGTATAAATACCCTTCCATGTCCGATCTATGTTTTTGAAATATGTATTTGAGTGGTTGTCTTTTTTTTTTGGCTATTTTTCAGTTTTTTTTTTTTTTTCATATTTAAATTTTTTCTAGTATGTGTTGCTACACCACTGTCCAAAGTTAGGAGAGTATTGGCGCCCCTGAACATGTTTAAACCTGGCACATTCTTTATTGATCCTGTCAAGTAAGGAGCCTGTAGTTCAGTGGTTGTCCTTGATTAATGTCTGTCATAATTTCTTTTCGTATGTTATTTGGTTAAAGATCTGGCCGTTTGAATTATTTCGTATTTTTATTGTTTGGGTCTTTTTTTTTAGCCGACTAAGAGGTAAAGTTGAAGGCCCCTGTGATTGCAAACAATGACTGCATTTGAAACTTGGTGGATTCTTATCTCCTTTTTGTAATATATATAATGATAATTTATCGGCAATAAACGTCATGATGTCAGAATAAGCCCAAACCAAGATGTCGAGTTTTCCTAAGTCAAACACTAAAAGGGAATGAAGTGATTGTCTGTCATACTGTTGGGGTTTTCATTTTTACGTGTACTTGGATTTCATCTTTGCGTGTACATGGATTTCATCAGCTGTTTGGTCATGATCTATGAATTTTCACACTGACCTGACCTGCCAGCTGAAGGTCGTCGACTTCTAGATGTTCACTTCCTTGTCACTCTCTTTTTTATGGTTATTGTTGACTAAAACCACTTAGGTTACACACAAAACATATAATCCTGGCAATTAATCATACGTATGTCGGAATATTGTTTAGAATTATATAATAACCACATTTACATTTCATGTAATTATAATTTTCATGTAAATAAAGTAAAAAACAGGAATTTCAACAGCTGAGCACGTGATGGGTTGTCACAGACTTTTTTTTTTGCTTTCGCATTGAAGACGGTGTTTTATATTCCCCAACTCATTCGGTATGCGTGAGCCTGAACCTGCTACTTAGACTTTTTAAACGTCAACAGTGAATGAGCAGAAAATTGATGTTTCTTTGATAAACCAGGGTTATGTGAAAGAACGTCTCGTCCTTTTTTTATTTAAAAAGTTCTTCGGAAAATCTTGTTGATAAATATTCCGTATCAACCTCAGAAATAATACATGCCTGTCTTGAGGTTTAGATTCGTGGTACTGACGGTCTTTATCATGTTATTAACGTGGTATTGTGTTCTTTAATTTGTCTTTGTAAATTATCAACCTTTACTGTTTAGTCCACTTTTGATAATATCCTTTTGGCATGGCTCGGTACTTATACGTCCCGACGCTGTGTGATTGTGCTAATGTCATTTTGGTATTCTTTTTTTCATTTTTGATTATGCAATTTGTCTTTATGCCATTTTGTTTTTCTTTGTTGACATATTTGTTTGTTTTATAGTGATTAATATTATAACATGCTGTTGACTACTGAACCCCTATATTTTTGACATTTTAAGTATTATTTTAATTAATATAAAGGAATTGTATGCGACTGTCACTGAGAAGATTAAGCTAGTTATAAAAGCAGATTCAAGCCACCAGGTTTAACCTGAAAATGCTTGTTCAAAGTCAGTAATTTAACAGATGTTATCCATTCGTTTGATTATTTTGTCTTTTGATTTTGTCAGTTGATTCGTGACTTTGCTTTCTGAGTTCAGTGTTTTAGTGATTTTACTGTTTTCTTCTTGAAAATGTCTCTACCAAGTGAGGATTATGACAGTAGTTTTCCATTCGTATGATGTGTTAGAGCTTTTAATTTGCCATTTGATAAGGGATGTTGCGTTTTGAATTTCCCTGGAGGTCGGTATTTTTGTTATTTAACTTTTTATGAGGCCAATATTTTAGTATTTGATGAAAATCAAAAAGTATTATAACTGTTGATATTCAAGGTTATAAGGGCCAAATTTATACCTGTATATACCTTTGGATTTCTGAGATTATTATTGACAAAATCTGCTAATCTTTGAATTATCCAGATTTTGATGCTGTGATATAGCCAATGCTATTGACTAAGTTTCCTTATCTTTCACACAATCCAGATATGTTATAAATTTTAATATCGAGCAATATTATGTTTCAATTTTCTGATTTTCGAAGTACCAATACGTTGTATGCAACCACTGGTTATAGCTGTTGATGTTCAAGGGTGTTGACTAAGCTTGCTTATCGATTGTTCACATCACACAGACTTTGTAGTACAAAGTAAAATCACAAATATACTGAATTCAAAAAGGAAAGTCCCTAATCATCAAAAGCTCAAACGCATCAAACGAATGGATACACCACTGGTTAAAACTGTTGATCTCGAAAAGTATTATTTAACAAGTTTTTTTCTGATTTGGAACTTCCCACACTTTGTATAATATAAAAGGTTATTGCTGTTCATCTCAAAGGAATTATGGACTACGTCTTCGCATTACCCTGGCGTTGTTCGACATCATTGGTTATAGTTGATCACGCTCGTTTAATTACTGTTTGTGGCCTTTATTCGACTATTAAAGTATATCCAAAATTTTATAGTTCAGCTAACAAAGTTACAGATACCCACATTTCAGCAACACACTTTAAATTCTGCTTATTAGCAAAGTTAAATACTGGTTAAGTACCGAAGTCACGTAAAAAAGAGTTTAGACAACAGAGACGAACCAAAACAATAAACATCCTATATAATTGAAAAGCAAACATTTGGTAATAAGACTTACGTAAAATCGACCAAGTTCAATCTCAAGATGACCAAACAGAAAACATGAAATGCTGGTAGATGTACACATAAAGACATTACTTTCAATACATTTTTAATTAACTAATTCAATACAAGTATAACAAGCATGCATAATTATAAATAAAAGCAAAAGCAGTCTAGACATCTTCTATACTACTGCTGTCTGGATTTCTTCTTTTAACAGAGAACACAAATTAAAGACTGAATCTTACATCAATTTCAGAAAACAACTACTTCAAGTCACAGTTAATGTAAGACATTCATAACAAAATTATAAGTGTATCGGTTGATTATACATATCACTGTCCAGTTCTTCACGAAATATTTGTGCGTTTGACTAATTTCTGTTATTTTGGTAAATAAAAGCACTATAATGGTTTGCCATAATATAGCTAATAGGAACAATTTCCACTTTGATATTGAGGCAGAATAGATTTCAGGTTGACAAATAATCTTCATCTTACGTTCCTAATCATCCCCAGTAAAATTTTGTGTATGGATAATAGCTGGGCTCAACATCTGGACAAATGTTTTTATAGCAGCCCCGGCATCTTCGTCCTTCGTAATAATAAAACGATGGCATTTTACATCTTGATGGGATTAGGACCTTTGAACATCTCTGAATAGGACATCCTCTGTTCAGATAATTTCTCGTATATCTTCTGAAGCTGAAGGCTGAAATACAATATTCATAATATATTAAGTTATTATGTTTTAATGTAATTAATAGGTACTAAACTGAAGCTGAAGGCTGGAATTTAACATCATACTATATTTATTATGTTTTATTCTATTGATATATATATATCAAATGAATCATCTGAAACTTTAACCAAAAGTAATGGATTACTGCTTTAACTAACAACTTGTCTAGTGACAACTTTCCAAGGTCACGTTTGTCGTAAACCGCCTGTCTAATAAAAAGATATGTACGAAATGTTTGCTATTGTTGCTATTGATGTCTCCATGTACACATATACAGATATATTAATTTGAAGTTGTATTCTTAAGTGACTTTATCTTTCAAAATTGTAAAAAATATATATATAATTAAGTAAGAAAATATTGGTAAAAAACAACTATAAAGTTACAATTGTATACATACCTTCAATAGATGAAATTAGTATACACACCAATAACACAATTGACACTGTTACAAGACGCATGTTTAATATGTTTGTTTTCTTAAAGTATTACAGTATAATAAACTATTTTGCCCCAGTTCACTGTTTTATACGTTAAATAGTCACACTGCAATTAATCATCTTGTTAAAAGAACAAATATACCTAAATGATTAAAAATGTACGTTTTTGGAATATTAATGAACAGATTTGACACCAATTTTTATGTTTGATTAGGTTTAATAGTTGATTCTTTGGTTTACATAACCACTGACATTAATTGAATTTCCTCAAGGAGTGGACAACATTAATTATTCCATAAAAAATAGAAAATAGAAAAATGTTGTATTTTATGTTCCTTGTATGAATTACGCACTACGAACACATGTTTTAGAAGTTCGAGGAAAAACTGAACTCATTGCTTTGGCATATCACATTTAAAAGATATAAATTAACTTAATATCTCAAAAGTATAGAAAATAGGGAAAAACCATTTGTTATGTAATAGTTCGAAAATGGTAATACCTTGTAATAATAATAAAAAAAAGAATTAATGAATCTTGTAACAAATTAGAAAAAATAAACACGATGAACATTTTTTTCAAAACTTTTCATAATATTTGATACACTGTCATACCGTCGATGATGTTATAACAGATTTAAAAGTAGGATTGACTCAAAAGAGCCAGTACATGGTCATTGAAATTGCAAACATTATTAACTTCAAATGATTTTTTGTTTTAAAAAAAAGTACTGAGCTAACGCCTTACACAAAAAGATGATATTTTACATACATTAACATTTTTGTGTAAGACAGCTGGTTAAACTCTTATTTGGTACGGCCTAGTATCAGATCTTAAAGAAGTCGGGATTTGGCATTTAATATGAAATGCAAGAAGTTTAAAGCCCTAAGCATATACGTAAGACATATTTCAACTAGATGTTTCAAAGCGACACGAATGGCCCTGTCCCAGAAAGTTGAAAAATCTGCAATTTGAATGACACATGAGGACACAAACATGATGGTAGTCTCACATATCAAAAATCAGCTCAAAATCTGGAGGCGTATAGAAAAAAAGTTTGTATAATTGTGATTTTCAACAATTTACCAAAGTTCAAGGCCGTAATTTCGGCAAAAGTTAGCGGAGCGGAACGAAACTTGAACTGTAACTCCTCATGGTTAACTTACATACCAAACCTCAGGCCAATGTCTGAAGGCATTTAGAAAAAAGTCCGTAAACTGTGATTTTCAACAATTCATCAAAGTCCAAAGCTCGTAATTTCGGCAAAAATTAGCGGAGCGGTACAAAACTTAAACTTGATCTGTAACTCATCATGGTTAACTCACAGATCAAAAATCAGCCCAATTTCTGAAGGCGTTTAGAAAAAAGTCTGTATAACTGTGATTTTCAACAATTTTATAAAGTCCAAAGCCCGTAATTTCGGCAAAAATTAGCGGAAAATCAGCGGAGCGGAACGAAACCTAAACTTGATCTGTAACTCATCATGGTAAACTCACATACCAAATATCAGCCCAATATCTGAAGGCGTTAAGAATAAAACTCCGTATAATGGTTTGTTGCGGAATGACGGAATGACGGAATTACGGAATTACGGAATTTTGGACAAGGGTAAAACTATATGGCACCGACAACTTCGCTGCGGGGCCATATAAATATCAATTCTGATATTGGGACAAATTAAGATAGTGTGACAAAAGAGGGACGAAAGATACCAAAGGGACAGTCAAACTCATAAATCTAAAACAAACTGACAACGCCATGGCTAAAAATGAAAAAGACAAACACAAACAACAGCACACATGACACAACATAGAAAACTAAAGAATAAACAACACGTACCCCACCAAAAAACTACGGGTGATCTCAGGTGCTCCGGAAGAGTAAGCAGATCCTGCTCCACATGTGGCACCCGTCGTGTTGCTTATGTGATAACAAATCCGGTAAATAGTCTAATTCGGTAGATCACATTCATGAAAGGGAAGGGGATTGTAGTTACGACGTGAGGAACATATTCGATATCATTTGTGAAACGGTTATTCCATAACGGTCAACCAACTCGTGATGGCGTCCGTAAAATTTACGAAGGGATGATTTCAACTTCACCATTTGGAACTCTTGGTTTAATAGCTTCCTTGTGAGCAGCAACCCTCTATCAAGAAAATCACGATAGGAAATGCAAGCACGGGAATGTCGTATCAATTGGGAGAAATATACCCCGTATGCAGGTGCTGCTGGAATGTTGCTTCTTAGAAATGGAAAGTTCACAATTGGAAAGCTGAAATCATCTCTTTTGTCGTAAAGTTTTGTTTTCAACCTACCCTCATTGTCAATTTCTAGATGTAAGTTAAGATATGAGGCAGACTTAACTGTATCTGTAGTATCCTTTATCTCTAGTTCGATGGGATAGATGCGTTCCACATAGTCACCAAATTTTGAATTATTTAGTGAAAGAACATCATCTTTATAGCGGAAAGTAGAGTTAAAGGATATTGCTAACTTCTTATCTTTCTTCCTAAGTAGTTTCTGCATGAAGTCAGCCTCATAATAATAAAGAAACAAGTCGGCAAGTAGAGGGGCACAGTTTGTTCCCATTGGAATGCCGACAGTCTGTTGAAAAACACGTCCTCCGAACGTAACAAATATGTTGTCAATCAAGAAATCAAGCATCTTGATAATATCAGTTTCAGAGAATTTTTATTGAATCAGAGTGATCCTTTACAAAGTAGGATTTATCCCTTCCTAAGACAAGATACTTGTATCTACGTTGGCCATTCTTTTTTATGAAGCAAAGCAATACCAACTCTTTCAATTTGTCTCTTAGTTTGGAATGTGGAATACTAGTGCAAAGAGTAGAAAAGTCAAATGTTTTAATACTGTTACAAGATGAAAGAGAGTTAGATTGTATGTACTCTAAAAGATCTTTGGAATTTTTAAGTATCCACATCTGATTCACGCCTCCTCTAGAATAGGCAGTTTCACAATAACTTTGAAACCCGTCTTTGATTGCTGATAAAATAGATGTTAATAATTTAGAAAGAGGTTTCGTGAAGCACTTGGAAGACCCAGCAATATACCGTTGTTTGTAAGGACACTTATGTAGTTTAGATATCCAATACAGTGATGGAAGATCCAGTTCAATCCAGGAACACAGAACAGACCTATGATTATCCAGGATTTCCTCTTTGGGAAGTGTCGTGAGGGTATATGTTGAGTTTCCAAGTGAATTGTCAATACATAATTCGTTTATCAGCAGTTAATGTAATGAGTTTTACACACAAAAACGATGTTGTTTGGGGCTTTATCTGCGGGAACAACAACATATTTGTAATGGAGGTAGGATAGGTGTTTTGCAACATTTGGGTAATATCGAGATCCTGCAAAACGTGTTTGTAATTGAAAATTTTAGTTGCAATAGGTTTGGTATAGGTGTAAGACATGATTGGTACAGACTGGTCTTTGAAATAAGGAGATATTTTCGATTGAACTAATTTATGATGAATGATATTGCCTAAGTTGACGCCATCGAGACCTTTGTTGGCAAAGGAAAGATTAAGGAAAGATCTTTTGTCTTTTTCATCTTTGCCAATGCGGACTGGCGATAATCTGCAGGACGTTGTTCAATAAATAAATTACATCTTTCTTATAATTTTCGAATTAAAATGACCCAAAGAGAGGTCTTATTATACCTTGCCAGACAATGTGAGTCTAATTAATTAATTACACAGTATTATTTTATCATATGCGTCAGTCTATCTACGATTCAGATAATAGTACCTTACAATCCAAAACTAAAAAAGGACAATAGGCCCATTTCACAATTCATTTCCCCGTCAATGGTATTCCAATATGGTCAACCCTGAAGTGTCAAACTACAAGAATCTCCATTTTATACCAGTCAGTGGAATCCATCCTGAAATTGTAGTGACAACCATAACTCTATTTCTTCATCGTTAGAAACATAAAAGCTTGGTTAGATGGGAAAAATGAATGTTGAGTTTAACATTTCATGCATTCTTAGTTGTTTGGACAGCAGCATTTAAGGAAGACAGATTAACATAAGCATTTGTTCGCCTGTTTATGAGTCCCAATTGTGAATGTGTTTATAAAATGTACTTGTATATAAAAAAGAAGATGTGGTATGATTGCCAATAAGACAACTATCCACAAAAGACCAAAATAACACAGACATTAACAACTATAATAAATGCTATCATATCAGATGTATAGTGTGGCCGTTTAAAAAATTTCATTTGGTAAAATGGAACATCCCTGTAGAGAATTGCAGTTTTCTCTGATTCGGATTATTATGTCTGAGTAGCTAGACATGTCTTCAAGAGACCTGCTACTTTACTAGCTGGCGCATTCAAATCTTATTCAGCGTGTAGGTCTTTTGCATGGCAATAACGGTATATTTCGTCTTAAGCTGTAAAACAAAATTCGAGGCTACTGTAGATTACTTGTGATTGCGCATGCGTGGTATTCACTAAAATTCAGTTATCTTGTAACTGCCAAAGGATTTGGATTTAAATTTGACAGTATGTGCATGTATGAAAAAATAATTAAAATTAACATTATTTACAAAGTTTTGCATTTGAATTTCTAGTAAACCAGTAACTGAAAACACCTTGTGTGAGGCGTGCTCTGAAGCTGTCAGTTGTGCTGTTGTAAGCATATTCCACCGAATAATGGTGTGTGGAAAAAAATCTGCTATCTGTTGCTAGTAGTTTCCTATGGTATATGGTAAAAAGGTCGTGGATTACTTTTTAAAATATTACGAGTCGTGTTTTAAGGCGGTGTACAGCTAATGTATGTCGTTTAAAGTTGTTAGGTACATTTGTACTGGTGTTGTGGTTGATACTACGAATGCATTTAGTTGCTCTTCTCTGAACCATTTCTATTTTATAAAAGCATTTTCTACGTGAGGGTTCCATAAATTGCAGTTGTATTCTAGTTATCTTACTATTTATTGGTACTAGTATACTCTGGATTTAATGCATGAACAGGATATTTATATTTTTTTTAGATTTCATAAGGATTTATTCCCGTTTGATTTAATGTCATAATGTAGGTTCTATTTTTGATTTGATTGTACAGTAACGCCGAAATGTTAAGCATATGGAACTGATTCAAGAAAGTAGTTTTGTTGGGTGTAGTCATAATATATGGTTTCTTTTATGAAAAATTGTGAGTTTGGTGCATTTGTATGGATGCAAAGTCAAAGGCCAATCTGCTTCTCCCTTTGCTGCAGCGTCTAGATTTTCTTGTAATATATTGCAGTATGATAGTGTTTAGATGTCTCTATATGCTATCTTCAACAAAGAGTCCTAATTTGTTATGTGTTAGATATTCGTAGATGTCTTTGGTGTGAATGGAAAGAATAACACAGGCCAAGTACAGTACCCTGTGGAACATAAAATGTGACTGGCACTGATCATCCTTATGAAGAGGAAATACCATTTCTTACGACTGTGTGTGGTCTATCGTATAATAAAGCTTAGATCCAGTTACGTGTATATTTTTCTTTGTCCATAGTAAACTAGTCTGTAAAGTAATCGTTAATGAGGAACTTTAGCAAAGTCCATAATGATGAGGTCAGTTTGTATTTTGCTATTAGATGCTATTTCTTGAATGAAGTCAATTAATTGTGATTCACTAAATCATATTTTTATCTGAAACTGTGTTTTAAATTATATAAAATGTCATTGTTTAATAATTTTGACATTATGTTACTTGAGATGATGTGTCCCACGATCTTACAGCATATGCATGTTGATGTATAGGTCCATAATTTATAGGTTGATATTTTCCCCATTTTAAATGCAGGAACATCGTTAGTGTGTTTCCAATATTTCGGTGTTTTACCTGACTCTAGTGACTGACTGAATATAAATGAAAGTATGGGTGACAATTGCTCTATTTATTCTTTAAATACTCTATCATTAATATTGACAGGTCCCTATGCTGTGTGCGTGTTCAGTTAACATAGTAACTAAGTGACTCCAGTTTTACTAATGGATATTGTGATATTTGCGTAACTAAAAGGTTCGTTTGAAAAGACTGATTGCAATTGTTGGTTCAGGAAGTTTGCCTTTTCTTCTGTTTCGGTGATTAAAATTCTGTCCTTTATTAAAGTTGCAATACCTGTTTTCTGTTCTTGTGCTTTTAATAAAACTGAATTTTTGTTTTAGTTTTTATTTTAAATTCGATTTCATGTATTGATCAGCATCATTTACAAGTAAATCACAGATTATTTTTTTCTTTGTCTTTCCACCATTTTCTACTTGTGGAAAAGCCTGTACCAAGTCAGGAATATGACAGTTGTTTTCTATTCGTTTGAAATATTTGAGCTTAAGATATTGGCATTGGAATTGGGACTTGCCGTTTCGGATTTACCTTGGATTCGGTATTTACGTTATTTTAGTTTTTTGCAGTACCCTGTACGTTGATCTTTCTGCACTTGACTTTTTTTACTATACGCTTTGTTTTTGTTGTTGATGAGTTTACGTAATTCATTTGTCATCCATGGTATTCTGTGTTTATATGTTATCATTTTGCAAGATTCATATTTTAATTAATGTAACAAGATCCACTTTTACGGTGTTATATAACGTGTCAACATTACCTGTTTCATTATCTGTTTCTACTCGTAATGTATCTCGTTTTCAGTATATCAGCCCTAATTATGCATGTAGCATGTGTCGATTGACGTTAAGCATCTACCCATCAATAATATTTCAAATTTTCTAAGGTTATCATCATTGAAAATTATTGTTTCAGTCTACGACTAAATTCATCACAGATGCCAGGATTCAATTTTTGTATGCTAGACGAGCGTTTAGTGTACAAAAGACTCATTAGTAACGCTCGAATTCGAAAACGTTAATAAAAAAAAAAAACACAACAAAAAACAACAAAAAAAAAAAAAAACAACAACAACAACAAAAAACAAACAAACTAACACAAGTAAAGTAAGAAGTTTAAGAGCATTGAGGATTCAAAATGTAGGTTATCTAGTCCTGAGGTCGATAATAGTAATCCTGAGTATTTCGAAAAAAATAAAGTTTTCTAAACAGTTCTTAACTTTTAATTTATAATTATGATCATATTAGTGATAAATCATGTCAACACAGAAGTCCTGACAATTAGGCTGGTAATACCCTCCACCAGCAGTGGCATCGACCAAGTGGTTGTAACTAAACTCATCACAGAAACCATGAGTTTGTATGTTAGACATAAATAGAGTTGTAATCAACCGTAAAAATAAAAGGTTACAAAACTGTGTTCAATTTGTTAAGACATTTCCTAGTTCTGAAACCAGCTACGAACTTGAGCACAATCGATTCAGATTAAGATGTACAAGAAATATGAAGGTGACATTTCGCATGGTATTAATTCAGACCAGGGCAATTTAGTTTCATATGTGTTCATTTTCATTTTAACATTTTTATATTTCATACTATGTGTAACCAAAGATATAATACCTAGTATCTATGGTGTATACGTAACTAATAGGATCAGAGGCAAGTAATAAAAAAAAAATCGAACATAAATTGCAACAACAACAACATGACGTATTTCTTAACATTTGACCAAATCATAAATGTCGAAATATGCATTCATCAATTTTGATAAATGTCAAAGAATTTGTAGTATTTAAAAAAGGGATTACAGACGTTCATAAACAAAACCAAGTTAAGTTATCTGTTGTCTTTCATATACAAAGTAATTACTTTTTGTAAACAATGTCCTTCCCAATACACACTTTTACAAAAACAGTTAAAGTTGCAACATTTTAGTAAATTTGTGTCAAACAACTAAGTTTTACACTGAATAACATCTAGTTAGTTTTATATGTTAACCTATTTAATCATTTAACTTTCTGCTCCGTATAGTATTTCGTCTATCTAATATCAAATTATAGTATTTTATATTAATTGATTTTTTACCCTGTGTAAGAAATAAATTCAAGGAAAAAGAGTCGGAAGGTATCAAAGGGACAATTTGAATTCATCATTTGAAGAGAAACCATAACACCATGACATATCGAAAACGAAAAATTACAAAAGACAAGCAAGTCTACAAAAGGTAACTTCCAAAACGGGGTGATTGGTCGCAGGTGCTTCGGAAGGAAAAGCAAATGTGATCAGAGGCAAGTAAATAAATTAAACATAAAATTGCCACAACAACAATTTGACGTATTTCTAAACATGTGTCCTAATCATTAATGTCTAAATATGCATTAAAACTATTTTGATAAATGTCGAAGAATTTGTAGTATTTAAAAAAGGGATTATAGACGTTCGTAAACAAAACCAAACTTTTACGAGAAGTTAAGCTATCTTTTGTCTGTCAGAATTAAAGTAATTAATTTTGGTAAATAATGTCCTTCCCTGTGCAAAATTTTACAAAAAACAGGTTCAAGTTTCAATGTTTCAAACAATAAATTTGAATAACATTTAGTTTTTATGGATGTGTAAAATCCTTCAAACAATGAATTTCCTGCTCAATGTTTTCGTCTCTAATAAAAGTGTTAAACTAAAGTTTTGTCTATAATTTTTTTTTAAAATGTTATAAAAAGAGGAAATCTGACAGGTGCAAAAACATGTTCAGAATGTTGAGATCTACCTACTGTCCATATTAGTTATAACTGTCAGGTGACTTCAACATGTTCTAAAAGGAGTTTATCCTTTGATAACAAAGTTTTCCCTTTTTTTTTGCCTTTTTGATTATCTTGAAAATTATTATAGATAAGGAGGGACTCTAAAACACAAAAATGATCAGCAAGACAAGTTTTCTCAAAGAGTTAACATAGACATCTCGTCATTTGACTTCTTATTAGAGTTATTGTCCTTTGATGACGAGTTTTAACAAAACTTGACATGTTTGCCTTATATCTTTAAAATCATAAAAGATAGATAGAAACTTAGACAAGCAACAATGAACAGCAAGACAAGATATACAATTAAGACAAATAGAGAAAATCGTCTGACGACGACAATTTTTAGCATTTGTTAGCGTTTTGGGCTTATATTTAAAAATGTAAAAGATAGATAGGCACTTAAATAGGAAAAAACTATAAGCAAGACAACATTTACAATTACAATGAAGAAAATCGCCCAACAACTCATTTTTATTGTTAACTTATTGCCCTTAAATAGTTAAATGACGATTTTACCATTTTTGCGTTTTGCCTTATATGATTACTAGTAGTTATAATAGATAAAGAGACACCTTACAAGTCAAATTTTGCCGATAAAGTAAGTAGACTGTCACTCTTTATGGGAGTGATTGCTTTTAAATGAGGATATTTTTTTACCCTGTTGTGTTTTGAGCTAAAACCAAAGCAGATAGAGAGAAACTAAACAGACGAAATGACGAGCAAAAACTCTCTTTAGCAATACAAAATCATCAAGACAGATAATTTGGTCATGACGTATTTTCTAGTCTATAATATTGTAGATTGCCCTCGGATTAATATGAACATAGAACCTCTAGTTTTTTCTAAGATCTATTTGAATTGCAGTTTCTAGTCATTTTAAGCATTTTTATGACTTGGTAAACGCTTCGGAAATACGCAACAAGTCAATTATCTTGAAGCTTTTTTGTTTATTTGTTCTAAAAGGTTCTTCACTAATGGAAATAAAATAAGAAAATGAAGAACAAGAATGTGTCCCAAGTACACGGATGTCCCATCCTCACTATCATTTTCTATGTGCAGTGGAAAATGGGATAAAATCTCTAATTTGGCATTAAAATTAGAAAGATCATATCATAGGGAACATGTCTACTAAGTTTCAAGTTGGTTGGACTTCAAATTCATCAAAAACTACCTCCACCAAAAAACCTCAACCTGAAGCGGGACAGACAGACGAACGGGCGGACAAACGGAGGCACAGACCCGAAAACATTATGCCCATAAATGTCGTGTATTTTTGGGGTTGAAAAATATGCTCCCTATGTATTTTTTTGCCAAATTTATTTGTCAGGAATACTGAAATAATGGTTCAAATGTTTTTTTTAACTTTTATTTAATAGTTTTCCTTAGGAAATAAATGTAGTTCATGGTTTAAGATTAGTAGTTTTTTAATCTTTAAATGAACTTTTTTACTGAAATGATAATGATATATCAAAAAAATAAATTAAATTGCATGGGTTGCTCAAAAACTTTTATAAAATGGGATTGGTGATGTTTAGATTTGTACAAGCTTTTAATGAGCATTTAATTCTAAAATTAAAAAAAAACAATATGATGCAATGGTCGTTTGAAATAGACTAAGAGTTGTTTTATATTTTGTTATGTATTTTCATAAAATGATTTATATAATAACATCCCTTTCAATTAATAAATATATCCTATATGAGTTTGTACTTTAACCATTAAAAGCCTTAAAGCAATGTTAATTTTGAAATTAACAGGAAAAAAAGCAATGGTTGTTTCTAAAAGATATATTTTCTCACAAAAAAACTACTAAAATAACAGATGAATTAATGTCCTTATTTTCAACATATACAAAGTATTCTTCCAAAATGTCAGGCCAATGTAAAAGGCAAGTATTCCAACTTGGAGAAATACACAAATGCTGCCAAAAGTCAACTTCATATTTTTTTTTTTTTTTTTTTGTCTCTTTAAAAAACATTATTCGAGCTTCCCTAATTAGTCTTTTGTAGAGGAAACACAGGTCTGGCATGAATACAAATATTTCAATCCTGGTATCTATGATGAGTTTCTTTACAACCACAGGGTTAATGCCACTGCTTGTTGAGTTTTTATACCCTGAGGATATCACCAGCCCAGAAGTCACCACTTATATGTGATGACTTAAATTATTATTGATATGGTCATAATTATAAATTAACTGATTACATTTTTTTTTTTTTTTTGAAATACTAAGGCTTTTCTACCTCAGGAATAGATTACCTTAGCTGTATTTGGCAAATTTTTTGGAAATTTTTGGTCCTCAATGCTCAACTTAGTAAAAAAAAATATTCAAGCGTCACTGATGAGTCTTTTGTAGACGAAACAAGCGTCTGGCTATAATAAAAACTTTACTGATGACTTCAGTATGCTGCATGTGCACAACAGGATTACAGAGAGAATTCGAAGATAAACTTATAGCCAATGTAGGAAAAAGAATGTTCCGCCACTTTGATTGATGCAAGATTTTCACATTCTTCTGGGACCATTGAAAAGTTTAAAACAATCATTTTAGATTGTTTAGTTTTAAAATGGTGGGATAATATCCTGGTTGTAATGCAGGCCAGTGCAATTTGGGTTTTTATTTAAGCATGTTTTTAATTTGATACTGTTTGTAATAAATAAGAACACACAAATTTTTTTATAAAAACTTCAAACATAACATTGCAACAACAACAATATGGCGTTATTCTTAACATGTGACCAAGTTATAAATGTCTAAAGATGCATCAAAACTATTGTTTATGAATGTTGAAAAACTGGAAGTATTAAGCAGATACAAAGTAATTGATTTCGGTAAACAAGTCTTTCCCTATGCAAACTTTTACATAAACAGGTAAAAGTTTAAACACTTTGCACTGAATAACATTTAGTTTTTATTGATAAGTAAAATCATTTAAACATTTAATTTCCCACTAATTAACATTTAATTTCCTGCTCATTATATTATATTTTCTTGTCTATGTAATATTGAATTCTAATATTTCAATATTTTTTTTATTTTTTAAAACCCCGAGTGTGAAATAATTCCTGTTAAAAAGAGAGTTGAAAGGTATCAAAGGGACAATCAAGATTTATCATTTGAAGAGAAACTAGGAACAACAAGACAGAAAAAATACGGCAAAAGACAAGCAAGTCTACAAAACACTTCAGCAAAAGCTAAAGACTGTGCAACACAAAACTCACAAAAAAACCTTCAAAAACGAGGTGATTAATCTTGGGATTCTGAAGGGAAACAGATCCTGCTCCACATGTTATTTACCATGTCCTGATAAAAAAAACTTTGAATTCGGCGTCAAGTCTTAATTATGATTACCTTTATGATATATATATTGTGCATGATAGTAAGACATGTGGTATGATTGCCAATGAGACAATACTGCATCATAGGCCAAATGATGCAGAAATTTAAACAACTATAGTTTACTGTATGTCCTTTAACAATGAGCAAATATGAACTGTATAATAAGATTTATATGGCCCAGAAATGACAAATGTAAAACAATTCAATTGGGAAATTGATAAAAAACCAACAGTCTTATAAATGTACTAAACAATAAATGAAAAACAAATATAATATAAAGCAACAAACTACAACCACTGAATTAAAGGCTCCTAAATAAAAAGTCAAAATGTATAGTTTTCCCAGCCAGAAAATTGCCACAATATTTGTTTGCTGAAAGAATGAATTGACAGACAGACAGGAGTAAACAATATTACCCCAATGAATACAAAAAATATATAATAAAAAAACTAAAATAAATCATTCCATGATATACTTATTCAAATCTACCAATATCAAATTCAAATAATAAATAAACGTGTTTATTCAACAGATCGGCACCAAACAATAAATAGTGTTTATTTCACTCGTTGAACAATAACAGCATTCAATAAATTAGCTTGTTGTAAAGTCAATGATTCATCTGTCAATTCTTTGTTAGGAAATGTTGTCAATAAAACAAATGGTGATAGGGCATACTGTGGCCTTGCGCTGAAAGTAGTTAAGGAAATGAATTTTCTAACATAAGTTACCATTACCTTCTTCTATGGATTCATTTATTTGGAATTGTGAGTACCAGTTTTCATAGATTAAATGAAAATTTTGGATTTTTGTTATCATGGTTTTGACAGTCTGTATACAAAACTTTTGATAATTTGTACCTTGTTGAACTTTTTAGTTTGTGATTCACCTTTACTCATGAAAATTGGTATCAATATATATGCTAATGCAGATTATTTCAATAGATTTATCCAGACACTCATCATCATATAGGTACTGTAAAATGTTTATATTCATAAGAGTTTAATAGTGATGTACTCAATACACTTTATTAACCAAGATCCTGTGATTTGGTTATGTATCTATACATGCTACCAGTAATAAGCATTGAGGTAAGCTATTTTAAAGAAGATAATGTGATAACCACTGATCAGCATATTTTCATCTCTAATATTTCTTTGTTATAGGGTTTTTCATATCATTTTCCATGTAACTTAAATGTACTAACATACCAATTTAGGCTTTTGGTAAAAAAATTTAAGTTTAATTTGGTTGGCAAATATGATGTCATTTTAACTACTGGCAATAATAATGTTTGCAACCATACATAATAAGGATACGTAACAATATATCTTCTAATATCTCTAACTGTATGAGAATGGTTCAGTTTTGCTGTCAGTCTGGAAAAAAAAGAGACATATGTAAATATTGTTCATACTATCTATAGTTGATGCACCATCTATAGCAGCTGCAGTGGTTACAGTGGCTTATAAAATCATCATAAACTTGAGTTCCATTTTCAATTAAGAAAACAATGTTGATATGAAATTTTATCAAATTATTATTGTCAGATGATTTGAGATGGATAAATTAAATATTGCAATTTTCTTCTAAACATAATATCTATTTAGGTTTCACAATGAATTTTTCCTGATTTCTAAAACTTTTTGTTGATTACATATATCCCTTTAACCAAATTAATTCACTAGTAATAGATTAAACATCATTCAGGATTATATACGATGAGCCAGAACAGAATTTAAACTGTATATTTGTGGTAAGATTTATCTGTATAACATATCTTAAACTATTTGAGATATATGAATTATAATGTTTTGTGTAATAGGTTTGACACAGACTTTTATAAGATCACCAAATGAGATGTTTTTGGCAGGTTCCAGTGGTTTTTTTTTATCTTTAACCATCAGCCAATCTGATGTTTGTTTGAGATAGGTTTTACTATATTATTTACACTGAACCATTAGCCAGTCTTATCTGTATGTATGTGAAAGGTTTTACTGCTTTTTTTTTTACCTTGAAACATCAGCAATGGTATCTTTATGTTTGTTATATATAGGTTTTACTGATTATTTGCCTCAAACTGCCTTCAAATCTGATTTGTATGTTTGTGAAAAAGGTTGTTTACTGTATTATTTACCTTGTTCCATAAACCTTATGATCTATAAAACATAAGACAATGTGGTATGATTGCCAATGAGACAACTCTCCACAAGAGACCAAAATGACACAGAAATTAACAACTATAGGTCACTGTACGGCCTTCAACAATGAGCAAAGCCCATACCCCATAGTCACCTGTATGTTTTAATAGGTTTTACTGAATCATTTAACTTGAATCATCAGCCAGTCTGATTTGTATGTTTGTGATTGGTTTTACTGTATTATTTACCTCTTACCATCAGCCAGTCTGATTTGTATGTTTGTGATAGGTTTTACTGTATTATTTACCTTGTTCCATCAGCCAATAGATCTGTATGTTTTTAATATGTTTTACTGTATTTTTTACCTTTTTCCATCGGCCAATGAGATTTGTATGTTTGTGATAGGTTTTACTGTATCATTTACCTTGTTCCATCAGCCAATCGGATCTGTATGTTTGTTGTAGGTTGTGATGTGTTGATGGAGACTTCTCTCAATGCAGCCTCATCATTAGCTGAACCACTTGCTGCTGGGGATCCAGAGACTACATTTGGTGCGGGACTACAAGGGAAAAAATAAAACGTCTCTTTTCACAGGTCTCTAAACATGCAATTTGTTTCCTGTTATAGTATTTAATTTTTGTAAATAAAAAGTGAATATCATACTTTGAAATTCAACAATAATGAACTACTCAAATGGTGAGTTTTCGATAAGTTCTATTCATAACAAAAAGTTTTAAATCACTGCAATAGTAAGAAAAATACTTTATAAGTCATGAAAAAGCATGATCTATTAATCAGGTGAACTTGGATTTTAAACCAGCTCTCATTAACATTGAGACTTATCATATGAATACTTTTTGTGTTTCTGTCCTTTTATATTTGTTGTTCAAGTAACATCTTCATATTTCTTTAAATGTTCCCATGCTATATTAATTGATTTTTCAGTTTATCACATGGTTTGATTCATAAACTACTGCCTAAGATTAAGAGGACTGAACACTCATGATTATGCTTTGTATGCCTGTCCCAAGACAGAAGCCTGTTTACTGGTACCTTTCTGTTTGATTTGTTTTTATACCCTGTCTACTATAGCGGAGGAGCGTTATATTTTCCAGTTTGTGTATTCATCAATTGGTCAATTAGTCTGTTCCTTATGAGGTCAAAGTTGTGGTTGAATGTGTTTAAAAATCATTCAATCCCATTGTCTGTTCATTATGAGGTTAAAGTTTTGGTTTAAGGTGTTCAATAAGTCCATCTGTCTGTTTCTTATCAATTTAAAGTTTTGGTTGAATGTGTTTGTGGTCACATCAACTTGGTACACATGTTCATTATGAATGAGCAATTTAATATATATTTTCAACCAGATTTTTGCAGTTCACCGATCATGGAAATGTGCTAGTGGGGCATTGTGTTCAATACATACATTCATGTTTGTGATATGTTACTGACTTAAATAAGACCATACATTGTCTTTTAGGAATAATTAAATTAGTTTACTTAAAATAAATAAAAGAAGTTGTGGGGTAAGTCTCAATGAGACCACAACTTAATGACGCAAAAAAATAAAAGACACCTTGAGGTCAAATTATCATCTTTTACAATAGACAGCTGACATGTGTCATCCAATATGATAATTTGATGGACTCGAAACAGCCCCAAGGTTTACAGAAAGAAGTGAATAGATCTGCCATCAATACCAAATTCTCCTGACCAAAAAATACTGTTTCGATTTACCAAAGCAAAAACTGACAAGATTCATGTCTTGGGACAGGCTAATGAACCTAACACCATAACAAGCAGAGAAGTATTGAAATTTGAGTTGAAGGCAGAACAATGACCAGTATATGTGTAAATATTCACTTGTATACTTTTGCTACTATATTTCAAATGTAAAATAAATTACCTTCCTAACATATGGCCTTCTCCAGCAAAAGCTTTGACCGGTACTTTTGGCTGAACATAATCTTCTGTTCTGTGATCCTCCATATCTAAACTGACCTCACCACCTCTGGCCTCTCTGACCAGTTCATTAGGAACTTCTCTGGAAATGTATGACTGAATATTGGAAAAGCTGTTATTGCATAAACTTAACATTGTGAAAGAACACATAATTTTGTTACAATATGGTGTAACCCAAAAGCATGTGAATTTTACATTGAAATGCTTAATAGATATGCACAATGTTACTTTTATTATTCCTGGGACACCAATTTTTATGGATTTCTTGGGTATATATGAACAACAAATCTAAATGCTCAATCAAGTACAACTTTTCTATAGGTTTATATGAAGATTGCATAAAACCACAAAATTAAATATCCATTTAAATAATTTTTTTGTTTCTCATCTACAGTCATGTCAGTCTTATAGATAAAAAAAAAAGTGATATGTCTACTGGTGAATAATATATTTATGTTATTTTCTATCAATGTTATACCAATGACAAAGTTTTCATTTACACTAACTTAAATCAAAAAGTTAATTGACACCAACTGAAACCTAAACTTTTAATAAGCTTTTCATTTACACCAATTTAAACCTGAATTTTTTGGCATCTTTTAATTTACACAAATTTAAACCAGAACTTTTATTAAAATTTAAAAGCACACCAATCTACATCTGAACTTTAACTTAACTTTTAATTACATCAATTTTAACCTGAAATTTAATTAAATTATTTATGAACACAAATTTAACATTAACCTTTTATCAAACATTTATAGAACATTTGAAGACTATAAATCTTTAAGACTAGTAACCAAGGAATAATTTCTTGTTTCATATAGATAATGCAAGAACTTTTTTAAGATTTGTTCAACATCAATAAATTGCCAAACACTTAAGATAATCATGATAATTGGGAGAAATTTGAAATCATTTAAAACATGCAAAAGGGAAAATTGGGAGAAAATGGATATAAATAGAATATACATATTAATCTTCATCAATTTTATAACAGTTTTAATTCCCTCAGTGTAATCCTATAAAAATTAAAACAGGAAGTTGGAATTGCCCGAGACAAATTGTTACCTGAGAAATAAATCAGTACTACAATATCAGAAACTAAATGAACTTCTACAACTGCATTTCTGTATAACTAATAAATTTAATAAACTAAATGACTGCAATATAACAAAATATGTTTCTTGAAATCCAACAAAATCTGCAGAATTTTCCTGACTAGTTTTCAATTAAATTTTACAGCCTATTTTGTGTACATAGGGTAAACAATTGCTTGTAATAACATTATGAATTGATGGTAGCAATTTTACTGCACATGCTGTGCATATCAACTATAAATTTCTTGAGGTCAAAATATTTAAAAGTTAAACCAAAGCTTATAAAAAAGTTGAAGAGCTGATCAAGCCAAAAAGGCAGGGAATCAGAGTTTTGCATGAGGGAGGTACATTCCTTAATTTCAAATGATTAAAAAGCTGCACTGTTGAGCTACTAGTATAATCTTATAACAGCAAATTTCAATCAAACAATATCCTTATTTTCATACTATATTTGTTACATAACAATTTTACTTTGTAGATAGTATCTTATTCATACATGTGAATCACTGTAAGTTAAAATGCAACAATTAACATTATGACATATCAGTCAATAAATGCATTCATCACATGGTTGTTACATAGAATAATATTAATGTTTTCATGACTCATCAAATAACTTTTTCAAATCTTAACATGTCTGCATGAAGGAAAGTACCAGATTTGCAGTTCAGAAGCTTTAGGGGAATTTATTGATGTGTATGTACCAATGAATTCAACACTATCCAGAGTTTAAATAGAATACTTGATTTTTGTCAACATCATGTTTGAAAGACTATCTTTGCTGGTATTGTCTGAAACTTAGACCTATGCATGACAATTTAGGGAATTATCACTTTTCCATCCATTGAAAAACAAAATATTGCTTATACTGCCGTTAAAATTAAACTGAAAATTTCAAAGGAAAGGTAAGTATTTAGGACTTTAAAAGTTTCGTATTCTTCTAGGTATGATTGCATTCTTGGGACAATAATTTATTCTCGGAAATTTAACAAGTTCCCTTTTGAAGTAAAATTGTATCTATTTTGATTTTCAGATTATGAAACTCGTCTAAGTTTTTGATGAGAGGAAATATTCATTAAAGTTTGATGAGAATCTGATGACAATCAAAGTGCTGGATAGCACCTCTGGAAAGTTTGCAACTATATATGTGTATTATTTCAAATAGGTCATGTAGGTTATAGACGTGTATTATTTCAAATATGTATTTAATCACAGTTTTGATTTTTCAAACTAAACTATTGTCTTGCCAGCAATTTCCAAAATTCACTTTTTAGGCCCCATTTATGGGCATTATGTTTTCTGGTCTGTGCGTCCGTTCGTCCGTCCGTCCATTCATCTGTCTGTCCCATTCAGGTTAAAGTTTTTGGTCAAGGTAGTTTTTGATTAAGTTGAAGTCCAATCAATTTGAAACTTAGTACACACTAGAACACACCCGTGATATCTTGGGTCTGTGACTGAATTAAAGTATATAACTATGCGTAAGCCTTATTTTAGTATTGGGATTGTCATCTGATAAAGTCATGCAGTATATAAGATGCACAGTTTTCTCTGCTTTCAAAATCTTTCTGTTTGAATCCATCAACCTGGATCTTATCAATTATTGGTAATATTAATTACTGCTGACAAATTGGACCTCGTTATTTTAGTATTACAGATGTTCCATATGATTTAATCTTTCTAAATTAAATGCCAAATTACAGTTTTTACTCCATTTTCACTGTCCACTGAACATAGAAAATGATAGTGCAGATGGGGCATGCGTGTACTATGGACACATTCTTGTTTATACTTCTAAATCTTAAGACTGTTTTAATTTCACCTGATAAATGTATAACCGAAGAAAGCTACAAGTCAAACTTATATATAAGGGTATATATACTTGATAGGGTATACTGAAAATTTCACCCCTTTACATCTAGAATGGTAAAAGTGACGCCAACAAAATTCAAGCTTGACTTGTGTTTTGTGGTTATAAGCATTGCGTATAAGTTTCATAAAATTTGGTTCAGGAAAACTAAAGAAAGAAATAGAAATCAAGTTTGGGATGTATGGATGTACGTACAAGTAAGGGACGTACATACTTATAGAAAAAAAACAAGGATACAACTCATTATGGTGGGGGCATAACAATAGTAGTATGACCTCAGGAATAAAATGTTTATATACTCTAGATTCATACAATGTTGATCTGAGGTGCTTATAACCCTACAACACGTTTTAGTTTCTGCTGTGTAATCACCATTGAGGCAATGTTTTTTGAATTTTTTGTTTTGAACCATTTATTTGATATACTAGTAATCATTGCATCAGTCTTAGGACCACACATTGTTAATTATACATGTAGGTCAATCTTAAAGAATTTTACTGCCCCAGGAATAAAGTGTGAGGATAAAAAGTTCTGGATCCGCTATTCCTGCATTGTTAAGCACTAAGAAAGTCAGTTTGCTAGTACAATGTACATGGCCCGTGACAAATGTTATTAAATAATTTTTTACAGCACTTGTCTTTAGCTTGATCTCGGTCTTGATACACTGAACTATAATATTCTAAGAAGTAGATGACGACTCGGTTGCTTTTAAATTATACTGATGCTATGATACTTATTGTCATTAAAACGTTTTTTTCTGATGTCTGTTGTCAGTTTGATGCACTTGAGCATGCTGAACAAGTGAAGGTCCTCATATCCACATTGGAATGTGAAACATTTAGTATTCAAATAACAGAAGTTTTCAAATGATGTTTGCTGGGAACAGTATATCTAACATAATAATATATATGTTCCTGATGTTTGGCATCAAAACTTTCAGATCGATGTCAGTTTTGACAAAAACAATGCACTTTTCTATTAACACAATGATTAAAGCCGGTATTTACCTTATTTACATTTCTTGGCGTGAGACATAAGCCATATAATTATCGATTATTTTATATTCTATCACCTGTGTATTGTTAAATAAATCAAACCATTTTCACTTGTCAATTATCCGACAACTTGGTCAAATATCAACTTGTTCTCGCATACCGGACTCTTTCGATATTCTCGGGCTTTTACTTATTCAATAATAAACAGTTGTAAATATCGTACATAGTAAAAAAATAGTGCGGGAAAATGTTCATTCATGAAATATTCATGAATGAAACGCTGCCTCGCGTAGATTTTTTTTGATTTTCTTCAGCCAATGGCCGATCCGCAAAGTAGTTTTGTGATACTTATTTGCAAAATGAAGTTAAATTCATCTGAATTGTCGGTAAACATTTATTCCTTTTTTATTCAAGCTGTAATCTTTTCAAAAGAGTAGCAACTCAAAATATCCAAGAATCATAATTCGAACACTAGTACTACATTATCTTGGAGCAGAACATTGCGATAGTCTGTCTCACTGGAAAGTTGAGGCCGACGCCTATGGAAAGTAGCTATAGCAAGCTATAGCAAACTTTCCAAAAAATGATGGCAATATCAGGGCAACAAAAATTAATTTGAGTTATTTAAATAAGATAATCAATCTCACCAGACATTTGGTGAGATTAAGTACAATGCAAAGGTAAAGAGGAATGAAAGCACATAACTTAAGCCTTTAGTTTACTTGTTTGAATAGTTTTACATTTGTCACTTCAGGGCCTTTTATAGCTGACTATGCAGTATGAGCTTGCTCATTGTTGAAGTCGTACAATGACCTATAGTTGTTAGTTTCTGTGTCATTTGCTCTCTTATGAAGAGTTGTCTCATTGGCAACCTCATCACATCTTCTGTTTTATACTATCCTGCAGCTGGTGACAGAATAATGATGACAAGACAGACCAAATACTTCATTCTCTACACAACTTTGTTGTGGTATAATTAACCACAGAGTTATAATTTATTCACTAAATATGTATGAAATGATATAGTAAATTATACCAGTGGGTAAAATATTGAAATAGCACAACTTAGGCTTATATTATAAGGTATACTGTAACTTCAGAAATTGTTTTGTTTCAGCAAAATTACACCAACATTCTGTGCAAAAATAACAAAATAAGTTAAAATTTTGATAATATTTATTTGTATTTGTAAGCAGCATTTAATTATCACCATTTGTATCATTTATTTACGAACCTCAATAATTAGTACACACAATGCTTTCTACATTTACAGTATCATTAATAAATGAAAATATTTATCTGATCTCTTAACAGGGAACGCTGAAACAACATGTATTGTGCTAACAGTAAACACACCATACATTTTTTTGTTTGTTATATTACCTGTGTATGTATTTGCTGAGCAACAATATCGAATGACTGTGTTATGTGCAGGTTATATTACAAATAATGCATCATATATTTTTCTGTAATTTAAAAAAAATCTGTATGAATATGTATGATTAGGTACACCAATATGAGCCAAACCTACCCTTTAGATATGGAATCTAAAAATTCTTTGTTGGTAGGATCTTTGAAATCTCTTAAAGGTCCATTGTTAATACTGAAACCATTCTTCCATAACTTTAAAGTCATATCAACCTGAAAACAAAATTACATCTTAGATATCATTCTTATATAATTTCATAATCCACCACTTATTAATGTAGATAAAAGAATGTGTTCATGGGACATAAATGCTCCAGCTTATAAATAGGCAAGAATCAATGTACTAGTTCAAATCTATTGGTATTTCGTATTCTCTGAAAATTTACTCCCTTTCTTTTCTTTTTTCTTCTAATTCGAAAACATGAAATTCAGCAATTTAAGCAATTCATGAAGGAACATGTCTCAAAAACATTGAAAGTGATCACATCATCCAAATTCAAACTTTATCTGTCTTTGTAGGTAATTAGCAATATGTTTGAGATTAATTACATTTAGTTGTCAGAGGTGAATATAAAAAAGAAGATGTGGTATGATTGCCAATGAGACAACTGTCCACAAGAGACCAAAATGACACATACATTAACAACTATATATCACCTTACAGCCTACAACAATGAGCAAAGCCCATACCGCATAGTCAGCTATAAAAGGCACCGATATGACAATGTAAAACAATTCAAACGAGAAAACTAACGGCCTTATTTATATAAAACAATGAATGAAAAACAAATATGTAACACATAAACAATGGCAACCACTGAATTACAGGCTCCTGAAGTTTAGTTGCAAGCGTGGAAAGAGCAATTTCAGCATTTTTTTTTATAAAGGGACATAACATGATGCCACACAAATTCATAGTTGATTAGCATTAGGTGGTAATATTAATTGATTGTTAGTGTTTTGAAGGCAACTTTTAAGCTTTTAGGCTATTTTTATAGGTGGAGGAAGCCTGGAGAAAACCACCAACCTTCAATACGAAAACAGACAATCCTAGTCGATTAAGATTAAAGTTGGGTGCACCCACAGGGTCAGGGTTTGAACTCGCAACCTAGTAGAACTATTTAGATCACTTGGCCACTAAGGCCCCCTAGGTGGTAATAAGAATTATGTATAAATTGGTTGAGGCCAACTAAGTCAGAGAATGGAAACCAATTTTGGGATGTACAGACGGACAAAGGTAAAACATTGGTGGGGCACAAAAATATTGATTAACAATATTTAGAATGTATGGTAGACATCAAGCTTTATGTGCTACAAACTGTAAATTAAGAAATTTTTATGGAGTTTTTATTGTTGGTATAAGTTGAAGAGTATAAGTGTTCCAAAAATCTTTTAAATTCTAAATTTATTAGTTGAATGCCTTTCTTGGAATTGGAATAATAAATCTCTCAATTTTGTCCATGATTCACCAATCACAATCATAAATGTATAAAATCTGAGGTTAGATCTAAGAGACGACCATTGTGTCTGGTGAGGAACCAGACTATTATAATCAAAGGGAAACAACTAGTATTAAAATAATGTAAAAACAGAATCAAATTGGTAATTGTCCAATATACTATATGTTTCTCCTTTTCTGCTGTGTTTATATTTACTAAGACTATAGTTCAATTGAATTAAATCATGATATCTTTGAAATAAAACAAAAAAACAAAAAAAATTATCGACTCCATTTTAAAGCAGTTAAGGAATGAAATATATCATGTATATGTAGCCATAAAATAAAAGATGAACTTGTTAATCATGTTAATTCAAATGTCCACATAATCAAGTATTAAATCAACTGGAAGAATTAATTTGAGGGCATAACTGCAAAAACTGCATACGAAACAAAAATTAGCAAGTATTATATAAAAAAGAAGATGTGGTATGATTGCCAATGAGACAACTATCCACAAAAGACCAAAATGACACAGAAATTAACAACTATAGGTCACCGTACGGCTTTCAACAATGAGCAAAGCCCATACCGCATAGTGAGCTATAAAAGACCCCGATAAGACAATGTAAAACAATTCAAACGAGAAAGCTAACGGCCTTATTTATGTAAAAAAATGAATGAAAAACAAATATGTAACATATAAACAAATGACAACTATGCCTTCATTGTCAAAATGCATATGTTATACTTCTGTAAATTAACCAAGGCCTTCAAATTCTTTAATAACCATTTTGTTCTACAGATCAAAATTACTAATACACAAAAATGTACAATATTCATCTGCTTCTTATAAAGTATTTTTGTACATTCATGGTTAAAAAGTGCATTAATTCTTCTGTTCTACCTTTCTAGACTGATCTCTGATAGGAGCACCCTGTACAACATCTATTGGGTCTTCCTCTGTCTCTCCAAGTCTGTAACCAGCTCCTCTAAAAGCATTCTTAGTACCTGCTGGCCTTTTGGCCTCTGGTTCCCCAACTTCTTCTGCACCATGGCTATACAAAATACATTTGATATAAAACAGTTCAAGGTAGAACTTCACTTTAGCTTTTTCCCTTACAGATCATGACCTTATCTTTACCTGATAAAGTTGCATGAAAATTGACAAGCATTTAATTCTTGCTCACCTTGTTTATATGAGATGCCAAAGATGGTAGTTTTATAAGAAATTAAACAAACAACAAACAGAGAATATATCCATGCCAATGAAAATGAGGTCACAGTCAGATTTGTTTGTTTAAATATGTAAACTCGTAAATACCATGGTCACTTTTAAATAGTATTGACTCCTCTGCACCAGGCACGAGGATGACATACCAGTTATGTGCAACTTCTTACAATATCTTACCATATCATTAATGTCCCGATACACATTTTAATATGCACCCACCATGCCATATAGCATCGTCCCTTGGTGCCTCCTGCAGTTCAGCTAGATATATTTAGCTTACTCACAGTATTCTTTTTTGTTACTTACTAGAGGTGTACCTGAGGCTTAAATTAAAATATTGTTCGTTTGCAGTTTACCGACCGACCCTTGAAAATCCTCCCGACTGTGAAAATTTTATTGCTTTAAATTTGAAGAAATTTTTTTTAATACTTCTATTGACGCGATCCGGAACTTTGGGTCCTTTCCGGAAATGATTTAAAGTCTGGGTCAATTACGCATTTCAAGTTCGGTTTTTCTTAGCTTCCTGTCAAGCGTTCATGTGACCATTTAATGATAAAGCACATGGAAATTGTTTACAGGTATCCATGAAGTCAGGGAGGAGTACTTTACGCTGTCGTCTCGTGTCAATTTTAAGACAAATAACAAACAAAAAAGTTTATCAGTAAACTGTTTATACAGATTCAGGCACATGTAATGATGTGTGATGATATCATTGACGATGATGCAGCGGATATTCATAACTGACACGATAACCATTCTGTCTCAAACAAATCGGGTACAGAATCTGTGGAGCCTGACTTTATGGAACCAATTTCAGTGGTTAAATAATTCGACAGCAGCTTGAAGTATGGCATATTTTCTACAAATCGTTGTGAAGACGACAAAGATGAAACCACTCCTCCGTGACTTAAATCTTCATTGATATCTGTAAACACGCCTGTACGGAGAAATGGGCTCATTTGAAATGTTAATGGATATAGATCATGCCAAATCAATAAGAAGCAACCCTAACTACACAAAGATATAGAGAAAATGAATGGTTAGCTTGAAAAATAAATATACTCTCTCTATATTAAATCTATCTTCGATTGCAATGAGAATGCTCCTTTAGGATAAGGGGAGGGGGGGGGGCTGCCCCACTCATTGCAATTATTCTCTTTCTTACAATATTAAATATACCCAAACTGTGTGGCCTGTGTGAATTCAATTAAAACATGTCCTTAGGAGCTATGCTGCCAATTTTTTTTATGCATTAAAAACATTTCAGTACAGACCATTTACTTTAATGGGGTGCTATGGATTTCACCCCAAACTTTAGATTTCTTTGGTTTTCATTAAAGCCTGGTAAAAATATAACCTTATCACATATAATTAAATGTCTTAATACTTTTTTTTCAAGTTGCCTTTTTTTCATTTGAGGAAGATTCAATGGTTATTTTTTTTTTTTTTATTAAAAATACACTCTTTAATACATTGTCTTATAAATCTTTAATATCTACATTTTTCTGAAGAAAATACTCTACTCATGAAAACATTCTAGTCAAGAAGCATACATGTCTGAATATATTTCTTTAAAACAGTTCTAGTCATAATGACATTCCTTGTTTATAAGTGTTCCAGTATTTAATAATTATACCATATTTTATGTCATAAATTGGATAATGACACTATGTTAAAGTTTCAGTTTTGGTTAACAAGTTTTTTTATCTGAAAATGCCTGTTCATTTGATGTTGGTTTTCAGCATGTCCAGTGTTTGTTGTTTTAAAATGTTTTTTTTTCTTCACAAGAAACTTGGTTTAGTGTAACTGCTTGTTTAAACTGTATTTTGGCTGATAAAATAAAATATTTTTCCTACCTACTGACCCTTCAGTCTGAAGGTACAGTCGGAAAACTGCAAACAAACATATTTTTAAGGTTGGCCTGAGACGAAGGTTTTATATATACTCCTATATATATTAATATACTGATATATGAAAACTGTTATTTCTTATTTGTGTTTGTAACTATATATGTATACTGTATTGTTTATTATATTTGTAAAAGAATAATATTATAATGATATTATATTATGCTCCTTTGTGTGCCCATTTTATGGAAATAAAGCATCTTCTATCTTATTCTATCTATATTATTGGTAAATGAGGTCTGATTAATTGTAAACAGTATAACCAATGTCTCTAATATGTTGCCTAAAGTTTCTGAAGAAAATGTGATTAGAAACACTGTTCAACAAAATATAATAGTACTTTAACTTTTCTGAAATGGAATACAATTTGCAATGAAATATTTATGTGTTTCTAATAAGCATGATAACTGACTTTGCAATTGGGAATAAAAAAAAATATGTACATTTTTTTTTTCATATCTGATCACAATTGATTGATTGTAAAATATGTTTTCAAATTCACTCTATTAACATATTATTAACTATTGAACCCTCCTTCCCTATCTATAAACTTAATACCACAAACTTCAGTAACTAGTCAAAATTACATACTCTTTTGCAGACTGGAACAGGTCTTCTACGATCTTTTTGTTATTTTTCTTTTTAGACGGTCCTATAACTTGCTGACCACTGAAAAAAAAATTGATAAACTTTTAAAAATCTTAATGGCTGGCATGGCAGATATTTTCTATGAACTATTTATACTGACATAAATTTAAACAACATCTATCATGTCTATAAATAATTTTAGAGAAAACATTCAGTTTCATATATTTTTTCACCTGTGATGCATGTCTTGATTAAACAATTTCTAGGGTTTCAAAATGTCACAATATTTTCAATTATACTATTTCCACTATAACAAGAAATCATGTCAATTAGAAATTATTGTGCATATCTATCAATGTGATTCTTAAGCAATTGATCGGATGGGACATGCAATAAAAATGTAATTTCAGAAACAGCTGCACAAAAATGATGATATCAGAAAGTGACTTCAAATCAAACAGAAAAAAAAGAAGGTATATGTTCAAAGCAGTCCATAGAATTCTAACCCTATCAATTTTTTCCCATTAATAAAATCTTAATGAATATTTTTTTATTTGACTAATTCAATTTCTGGCATATTTGTTGTCTGAACACTTTAGTCTAAATAAATAGGTTTCAAATTAATTCAAGCAATATACAAATAAGGCAAATTATGTGAGCCTGTTAAGAAATTTAAATCATAATTTTTAGCACCATATGAAAAGCCTGTTACATTTGTATATATTTTTTTTACATTGAATCAGAGTCTGACCCTATTTCATGTTACACAAGTTTCATGGCTGTTCCCAGATAAGCATGATATCAGACCACCTGACCGTCTCTAAATACTAGTTTAAAATAACCTGTTGTAGATTCATGTATACAGCACAGACTTGTTATATTGCTTTCAGGCTTGTAAAATTCTTCTCTACAATCCAAGGCAACAGAATCCAACCAATCAAAATTGTGCTTCAGGCTTGTGATGTCAAAATTTATCCTGAAGACTAGGGGTTATTAGTGTTGAAATCAGGACACTTTAGTAGTATAATATAACTGTCACTCGAGCTTCACAGGGGATTTGGGCTCATATTCCCTAGCCCATATCCCCTGTTAAAGCACTATATACAATGTATATCCCCTTCGCCTTCAAGCATGGGAGATATAAAACACTGGCAGTGAATATGAGCCCATATCCTTGTCCAGATCCTGAATAACATATAATATGATATCTGTTTATGATTAACATAGATATTTACCTGGTTTCAGATCCACCTGCATAAAATGCCTGTCCTTCATCAGAACTTGAACTGTCACCTTCTTTTTGGTAATTAGCTATTGTGGCAAACCTAGATAGACAAATACTGATTGTTAATTTAATGGAAATAGAAATATAATTTTATTAAGGGTTTGGTGTAAGAAAACAACTTCATGTAATAATCAAATATGTTGCGAGTCTGTGGCACAGCCATCAGTATATATCATGTAGTACTTTTCATACTAGTCAGTTATATTTTTATAACAAATATATGTAGAAAATTAACAGTGGATGAAAGAAAACCACAAGAAAGAACTTCTATATACATGATCTGATATACAGAATAAAGAATAATTTTTATGTTTGCTTTTTAGGACCTGAGGCTGATTACATCAATATATAGGGACTGTAACCTTTTGGTCTACTTGTAAGCCCAAAGAAAAACAATATAAAAGACATCTAAGGTTAACATTTATGTATGGTTTATATTCATATTTGTACATGTATATAATGTACAGGCTTCATGTAAGATGATTGAATGATTGAATGTCAGATGAACTGTTGTTTGCTTTGCACATAGAGGCATTTATTCATACATTTGTACTAATTATTCAGGACGAAAACTGTTTAAAAATAAGTCAATCACCAGTAGTTAAGTTCTAATAAGTGATCACTGGAAGGTAATTCACTTGGGTAACATCATATTAATTTACATACATGTATGTTACATTCATTGATAGGTGTTTACATTACTTTCAGCACTATGATTTTCATTTTGTGTGATCAGTTTGTATTGAAGCTGTAGTGCCTGGATAGAACCAACCACATTCACAAGGAAACCTATATGTACATGTATGCCATGGCAGTCTTTAGCTATGGGTGGTATTTTGGTGTCTGTTATTGGTGCTTGTTGAACTTGCAACATTGTTGTTCATGTACATGTACTCATAGAGGGAACATTACCTTTAAGGTTGTTTTGGTGGCCCTGAGGCCCCATGTTGTGTGTAGATACCGGGACTGTTGGTTTTAACATTACCTTGATGGTTGTTTTGGTGGCCCTAAGGCCCCATGTTGTGTAGATACTGGGACTGTTGGTTGTAACATTACCTTGATGGTTGTTTTGGTGGCCCTGAGGCCCCATGTTGTGTAGATACTGGGACTGTTGGTTGTAACATTACCTTGATGGTTGTTTTGGTGGCCCTGAGGCCCCATGTTGTGCAGATACTTGGACTGTTGGTTGTAACATTACCTTGATGGTTGTTTTGGTGGCCCTGAGGCCCCATGTTGTGTAGATGCTTGGACTGTTGGTTGTGAAACTGGTGCCTGTACTGGTACTTGTACCATGTCATCATCACCATCTTCTTCATAGAAGCTTGATATAGCTAACTAAACAAAGGAAATACAGATAATTTATCAAAAATAGTATGCAATGTTTCAGATAATAAACATGAAAATGGGAAGGGCTGGTTTTTGTTATATCCATACTTTTACTTATGCAGTGATTTGGTTTAGATAATAAAATCTGAAAATGAAAACAAAATCATTTCTGAGTTTTTCATTTAAATAAATCACTGACTTACATTGTAGTTAACATGGTAAATGTATAAGTATGGATGAATCCTAAATCTGAAAAAAAGTAAGTGTTTTTTATTTGGTTACAAGTTAAGAACAGAACCGTTGTGTCATGTGCATATACATGTACAATGTATGAACATGGATATGTTTTATATTTTTTCTAGCCACAACCCTGAAGTCATTCTGTGGTTTTAGCACTTATCACTCAATGTGACTTACCGGCAAATGTTTACTTGCAATCAAGGTTGGCAAAAAAGCGGTCAATACTAGTATTGACCATGCCAGTGGTAAATACCGGTATTTACCGGGAAATACTGGCAAATACTGGGAAATACCGGCAAATACTGGTCGATTGAAATTTTGAGAGGTCATTACTATAAAAACCACTATCTACTTGGTCAATTATAATTAAAATTAATAATAGAAAGTGTTTAAACCATTTTTAATGCTTTCATTTCTAATTCTATTGTTAATTCAAACAGGGATCTACATTGATTAATGTGTACATAATATTATAGTAAAAGATAAAAACTTTTTGTTCATGCTTCAAATTTTCATTTCCAGCATGAAGAAGTTTTTTTTTTTTATCTCACAGTTAGATAGCTATAAACAGGAAATGATTTATTGTTTAAGGGAGCCTTCATATATCAATTTTATTACTTTCAACCCATGTACTGTCAACTTTTATTGGAGGCTGTTGTTTTAGTAATTAAATTTTCACACCTAGCAATGCCAGGTGATAGGTAAAAAGACCCATGTAACTTCATTTACCTGTAGTTTTATTTACCTTTAATTTTAATTACCTGTAAAATCATACATTTTGAATAAAAATATATTGATTTAAACATGTTGAAATAAAAGTTGAAATAAAATATAAATTTGTATATATATATATATATATATATATATCTTAAGTATGCAATATCATAATTCATAAAAACTAAATTTTAAATCAGTAGTAAGAATAAGTGTTATAAATGAATAAAACATATCAAATTCATTACCTTTATAAGCTGACACATTATATTTGACTTTTTATCAAGATTTTACTTCATTTAATAGTAGAAACAACCATGAAAATTTCAATTGACCAGTATTTGCCAGTATTGACCACTTGGGGAGTATTGTCCGGGGCGGTAAATACCGGTAAATACCACTGGTAAATACCGGGGGTGGTATTTACCGCCCAACCTTGCTTGCAATAAACAACATAAAAGATGCCACTAGTACAACCAGAACTGCTTCCTCTAAAAGAATATCTGAATTTATCGCCATTCTTTGGTACGTGTAAGGTTCATATTGCCTAAATATGTTTCGTTTTCATTATAATGGGATTTTTTGTGGACTGTATCGTATCTTTTTCTTCTGTTGTCTATACTTCAGGATTCACGATTTTTCGTTATGTCATTGTCATGTTGAATTGTTCATGGCAGATTGATTGCCAAAAACATTGCTTGGATAGAGAATAGACCTCTGAACACGCTGAAATACAAGGCAATGAACTAGCAGACCAACTAGCTAAATACGCAGCAAAGGAGGTAGACAAAAATAGAAAGCATTCCAATATTTACAAAACAAGATATATACAAAAAGGAACAAAAGACAGTGTAATGTTAAAATGGCAAAACCGATGGGACAACAGTGATAAAGGAAGAAGATATTATTCCTTTCAACAAAATGTAAAAAATATGCTTCCAAAAGACAAACCGTCATCTGAAATGTATTGGATATCAACTAGTTAAAGAACAGGATAATGTAATTTTAACTCGTACAAATCAATGATATGCCCAGCACTTAACAACAAATGCAACTGTGGACAAAAAGAAACAGTTGACCATTATCTACTGAATTGTGAAAATTATGAGGGTAGAGAGAAACTCCGCTCTGCACTCTACTTCATAACATCAAAACTAACACTTGAATCAGAAGTATTATTAGCAACAACAGAAAATGAAAATTACAAACATCACATAGAAGATATTCAATATTTGGTAGGGGTCTTTATTAAAGATACTGGAAGGTTCACAAAATAGATAGTTAAGGTTTTATAAGGGTTAATTATTTATTTATTGATTTATTTTTTTATTTATTTTTTTTGCAGTGCGCTGCCACATCATAAATACAAACGTACTATTAATGAGTTTTATACAAAAGCGACATAAAATTGCCAGAGTGATGTAAATACAGAGAGATTATAGTGTCAAGTTGACACTCACTAAAGAACTAAAGAAGAATTTAATCTCTGTGTTTATCATTTTAATTTTATTGTCAATCCTCATCTTCTATGAAACTGGTTTTATAATCATGATAAGTGGTTCATAAAAAAATCAAGTTATCAGTACATGTATGTGACAAATTATTTCAGGGTTTGTCAGACCAAAAAAGACTGTTACATCATGTACATATACATTATCTATTTTGGGTCTATGTACGAATGTACTTGTAAATAGCGATAAAAGACTAGTACTAATTTGGTTATATCATGTATATCATGTATATTGTGCATTATTGAGGTGGGGGGAAATAGTTGATTTTCACTAAAGTCGTAAAAGATATGTCTATTGTTAATGTATGAATTTTGTATTATGTGAGATTGTGTGCTTTTTACCCATTGTTTCCTTACTGGTGAAGAAAATCTACAGAACTTTGAACATTTTTATTGGTTTTCCTTACTTTTTCTGAATCTCACGTCTACCCAATTATTGCCGTTTGACACTAAACAGTGGTGGTTGTATTTTTTTTTTTTTTTTTTTTTTAATTTTATACAAAAACAGAAAAAAATATTTTTATGACCGGCGTCCGGGACTACGCATACGATAAATACGATTCATTAGGAAAACGGTGACGGCCATTTGTTTTTACGAACCTCTACATTACCACCAGCTGATTCAATATAAAATTTGGCCCTTTCGTCGTCTACACCAGTCAAATTTTTAAACTGATCGACTTTTGTTTGGTCTGCCATGATTATGTTCTTTTTTTTTTACTAAATTATCTCCCTTCTTTGTAAATAAGTTTCGGAAACGATTCCGGTTTCTAATTCCGGCTTAAAGCCTAACTCATACATCATGCTGAAAGTTAGGCAGTGCCCCGGCAGTGCATCAGAAACATATAACATATCAGCTCTGCATGATTTTTTTGCCGACAGAAAGTTCACCATGATCTTTTATTCTAATTTCTACTGCCATATGCTTCTTAGAAGATAAGATAACTTTATTAACACTAACACATTGACAATAAATGGTTATGGCAACAAATTAAAGACAAACTACAATAACATATATACAATGAAGGAGTGACAGTGGATAATTATGACAGAAATATATAAAAATAAAAGAGAAGCATATACATTATTACAGAGATCAAGTACCTTTTAATAATGAGTTTCTCACCAACAAGCATTCATTCAATTAATTGACAACAAGTTTTAATAGTGTTTGGGAATTACTATTTAGAATTGATATAAGCAAGTTATGTGATAAAGAAGGTAATCTGTTGCTCAATAGGACATTATTTAATTTTTCAATGAGGTTATCTCTCAGATAGTTATAAGAGGAACATTTTAAAAGAAAATGTAGTTCATCTTCAATGTCTCCATTGTTGCAGCAAAGACATACCCTACTCTGCTTTTGTATTTTTAGATATCGCCCTCTTTCAATAGATAAAGTATGAGCACTTAACCTTAATCTACATAATGTTGATCTATCACATTTGGATTTGCATAGGTCTTTTATTTGGTTTATATAGTATATTAAAAAAGTTTAATTTTTTATTTTGATTGATGCCAGTCTCTTGCTTCTGGAAGGCTATATCGTTGATTCTCTCTTGAATGGGTTAGGAAAACAAAAGGTTTTATGGAATGATCTAACTGATGATTTTAGAAAAGTTGCTAATTTTACTAAGTCAATTCAAAAATATTCTAAAGTCATGGAATGGAAATGACTGTAAGTGCGCAGTTCTTGCAGTCTTTTAGTTAATATATTATGCAAATTTATTTACCACCTAGATCGGCGTACCCAATTTTTTCAAATATTTTTATGCTGTGCATTTTGCCAGCTTTTATGTCTAATATACACTTATATGCTTTTAGCTTTAATACCTAGCTTATGCTTATAATGATTCTGCTTTTAGTGCTTCATTTTTTTTTTTGTGCTGTGAAATTTATTGCATGTGTATTATGTGTTGTATTGTTTTAAATATTGTATTGAATTTGTTAAAAATGTCTCATATGTCGGTTAAAAGCTCATCAGAGCTTATGTTTGTCTATGTTTGTATACCTTGCCGACTCTAAATAAAGGTTATTTATTTATTATTATAAGGTCATAGTGAATGGTGAAGAATCAGACTGGGCTAACGTTACATCTGGGATACCACAAGGATCTGTACTAGGACATCTACTATTTGTTCTATATATAAACGATCTTCCAGACCAAGTGGATTCTGATGCATACCTATTTGAAGATGATACCAAGATCTTTAGAATAATAAATACCCAGAATGACAGACAAATTCTACAACAACACTGACAACAATTTTTATTTGTCAATCAAGACGCCCGAGGAGCAGTACAGGTGTCAACGTATATTTGTTCCGGATAATATTGTTTCCTTTGGGAAACAATATTATTATAATATATGTTCTGCGGAAATTCTGTCATCAAATACTTTTTCCAACTGTATTATATTTGTTCCACTGATATCAGGAACTTATATTATATGTTGATGAGCATGATAAGTATAACAAATGTTCCTGTTATACTAAAGTTTACACCTGATTGATTTATACAGGTTTTAAATGGTGATTAGTGTTTAAATCACAACAAGTTTTAAATGTTTATATTCTAAATCAAAACAGGTTTTAAATGCTTATTATATGATTATTATGTAATTTGAAAAGTGTTTATGAGTTAGATATATAAACCTCTACACAACACCTGAATGTATCATACTGAAACATGGAGGCTGACGAGTACGAAAAAATATTTATGTTCCTGAATGATGGAACTTATGTTGAAGGTAAGATATTATGTTAACAAGTTCAGCTGTGAAATATAAATGTAAATTATACTATAAAGACGACTTAAATGAAAATATGCATACCTGTAATTGTGTATAATTTTGAAATGATTATTTAATGGCTACTACATTAGAAATAACTATTTCCCATTTCATGATACCTTTTCTTATAATTATTGTAAATGTTAATTTACCATTCTGGCATTTGTTATGGATTGAATATAATAATGTTTTTGAGTAGGAAAATATATTACATAATACTTTATCCAATGGGAATAATAACATAAACGGTACCAACTTTTCTGCACCAGATGCGCATTTCGACAAAACTTGTCTCTTCAGTGATGCTCGTGGCCAAAATATGTAAAATCCAAAGCTTATATAAAAGATGAAGAGCTTAAATCCAAAAGTTCCAAAAAGTATAGCCAAATCCGTGAAAGGAATAAGAGCTTTGCATGAGGGAGATACATTCCTTAATTTATAATAATTTTTAATATTTTGTAACAGCAAATTTAATAACACAAAAAAATCCGTATTTTCATGCCAGTACCGGAGTACTGGCTACTGGGCTAGTGATACCCTCGATAATACATATTACTTGTTCCAATCGGAATAAAATACTACATAATACTTTTTCCATTCAGAATAAATACTACAAAATACTTTATCCAATGGGAATAAATCATACATAATCGTTTTTTCAATCGGAATAAATAATACATAATACTTTGTCCAATCGGAATAAATAATACATATTACTTGTTACAATCGGAATAAATACTACATAATACTTTTTTCATTCAGAATAAATACTACATAATACTTTTTCCATTCAGAATAAATACTACATAATACTTTTTTCAGTTGGAATAAATACTATGTAATACTTTTTTCAATTGGAATAAATAATACATAATACTTGTTCCTATCGGAATAAATATTACATCATACATTTTCCATTTGGAATAAATATTTCATAATACCTTTTCCAATGGGAATAAATAATACATAATACTTTTTTCATTAGGAAAATATATATTTCAACAGCAAAAATTTTTTTTTTCCCTTTGTAATTAGTTATACAATGTACTTTTACTATACCACTTTGTTAAGGGTTTAACCTGGGACTTTTATACCAACGGGACTGGAAATTGTATAGTTTCCAGTCTTGTTAGTATAATAGTTCATGTTTAATTTACAAAAAAAGAAGAAAAAAAGAATATTTTCGGGTTGGAATAGCTTTACATAATACATTTTTTATATTGGGTACAAAATATTTCATGATTCAATACGTTTTCTTTTAGAATATATATAATATTAAACTTTCACCATGCCATGATAAAACTTAGAAAAGGGTTTAAGTTAAAAAAAAAAATAAAGAATATTTACTGCTTGGAAATGAAATCACAGAATAACTTTTTACAATTGGAATAGATATTTCATAATAATTTTCCATGCTCTAATAACACATGAAAAAGGATTTAATCTTGCAAAAATTACAACAATTAAGGGTTTAAATAGATAATTCACAATACTATTTTTACAGTTGGAAATAATACTACATGTATATATTACTTTTTCCACACAGAATAGATATTACAATATATTTTTTTCCATTTAGAATAGATATTGAAAAAGATTTTTGATTCAGAATAGATATACCCGAGAATATAGTAGTCTCAAATATTACATAATATTTTTCGCATTTTGAAAGATATTTCATTATTTCCTTTTTTGTTTGGAATAGATATTACATAATATACATTACATGTATTAGAAACAGTTGATTTGGGTTACAAGTTATAGCATTACATGTAATATTTCAGTCATTTTTCATTTGCATGCAAGACATAACAAACCATTAAGTAATAATTATTTTTCCTTAAACATTTCATAAAATTTAGGACCCTTAAAACACTATAGACATCTCAAGATGTAGTATGAGTGCCAATGAGACAACTGTCCATCCAAATAACAATTTATAAAAGAAAACCATTATAGGTCAATGTACGGCCTTCAACACGAAGCCTAGGCTCACACCAAACAACAAGCTTTAAAGGGCCCCAAAATTACTAGTGTAAAATCATTCCAACGGGAAAACCAACGGTCTATTCTATATAATAAAAGACTTAAAAAGTTTAAACATAGCAAAAATACTGAGTCCTTGTTTTTTTTTTATTGTGTAGGCATGAATGAAAATGATAAGAGAAGAATTCGCAAACGTACCGACATGTTTGCTATCCCAGAAGGAAAATTATATTATAAAGGTGGAAAATCTAACAAGGGAGAAAATAAATTAGTTATTACCAGAGATCAAAAATCGTCTATATTGAAGCTTTGCCATATTGATAATGGATGCCATATGGGTATGGAGAAAACTTTTTACAAGTTATCAGAACGGTATTACTGGAAGGGCATGTCTACTGATCTTAAGGATGTACTTAGGTGAGGTTTTGGAATTTGTGCCAAATGTTCGGACTTCTTGGTGTTTTACCATACAATACAATGTAAACTCATAACACCCATTTATTTTTCATATAAGACTTAATAGCTCATAAAAGGTCATTTACCAAAATTTAAGAAATTTCTTGATTTTCTTTCTGTTGTTTTGAGACCAAAATAATACCAATACAAATATAAGGTAAAAGTCCGAGTCAGCCTTTTCCCGCCATTTTTAAATCTCAAATATCTCGAAAAAGAGGTCCATGACCTATCAATATTTTTAGCTTATTTTTATCCCTAATGAATGCTCTACCGGCTTAAACTATCTATTTCAAATTCTTAATTTATTAATTTTCACCTAACCTCACCTAAGTACATCTTTAAGGAATACATTCATAGATATCAACAATGTCAATAAACAAATAAAAAGGTAAAAACAACACCAACAGAGTTACAGCCTGTGCCTATACCAAAATCAACCTGGAAGAAAATTGGAATTGATCTGATCGGGCCTTATACAAATAGTGCTGGGGAACCAATATCAACTGAAAGCTATCGGTACGTTCTGACGGTTATTGACTACTTTTCTATCTATGTAGAAGTGTTTCCGCTTAAAAGGAAACAAGCACCTGAGGTTAGTGGTAGATTATATGATTTATTTTGTAGACAAGGTCTTCCTCTTGAACTTGTCAGTGACAACGGGGGTGAATTTAATTCTAGATTAACTGCTTCCTTACAGGAACAATATGGGTATAGACACATTCTTATGACTCCTTACTATCCACAATCTAACGGAAGATGTGAGAGATACAATCAAACATTAAAGTCAATGTTGAATAAAACTGTTGAGGAAAAAGCCAGTGAATGGGAAAAAAATTGTACCAAAATGTGCCTTTGCCTACAATACCTCTAAGCAAGCTGGTACCAAGTATTCGCCATTTCACCTCATGTATTGGAGAAATCCCATTATTCCAAATGAAAATTAGTTTGGCAACACAGTCAATACGTTTGAGTCATTCAAAGAAATTAACCCTATTGAAATTGCAAAAGTAGCAGAAACTATGACTTATATTCAAAAAGAAATAGTTGATGAAGTTACCGATAATGTATCCAGACAACAAGAGAGGCAGAAATTGCAATTTGACAAAAAGCACAATGTTGTGAATAATTCATTTGAAAAGGGAGATTTGGTATTGGTTAAGAATATGAAAAAGAAGAAGACTTTGGGAATGATTAAATGGTTAGGACCGTACATAATAAGTGACTTACCGAAACTAGGCACTATCACCCTAATTGAAAGCATTAACAAATTGATTGGCAAATATCGACAAAATAACATCAAGAGGTACATATCTCTGGAGCCAAATAGAACAATGATTGAAAAATCTGACAATGACGAATTACATGAAGATGACATTATTGATGAAAACAATAATACAGAAAATGATATGGGTGACTCTTTATTTATAACACAATCATCATATGATGACAATAACATGATTAATGAGAATACATTTGATTTAGGCATTGAAGATTTGTTTATGCCATCACCTTCACCCAAAAAGGAAAAGGATACCGATGAAAAACAAACCAAAACTGATGAAGTTAATGAATCCGGCCGTGTGTGCAGGCCAAAGAGTAAGGATAGGAGAAATACTATTTACGAATATTTCACTGTTCTCAGTAAAAAATCTAAATAAATAATGGACATCAATTTCAGACTGATTTGTATATATGTTAATAAAGCAATTTCACGTTATTTCTGATTACTTTGATTTTAATGAATGATACCATGTATATTTCAAATTTTCAAAATGTTAAAAAGTCAAAATGTTATACCAGTCATAAGATAAAAATTCCACCATAATATTTATTCCAAAGATAATGTTTTATGTAATAAAATATCCTATTGGAATTTATTTTATGTGATATAAATTCCGAGGCATCGGTCTTTTTATTATGCTTCTGGAATAAATATCACATAACATTTATTCCAATTGGAATTTTTGTTACATAACAATTTATCTTTGGAATAAATATTATGGCGGAACTTATATTCTGTGACACAATTACAGTTTAAATTAAAGAGTACAAATAATTGTGGTGATTTTTTTCATTGAACTATTTGAAATTACAATACATGACAATAAAATACCTTTAAAAGTTATAGTCATAAACTGTCAGTCAGGAGTAGATAAGAGACCTCTACTAGAATATATGTTGGAATCGACAGGTGCGGACATCATTATAGGCACTGAATTATGGTTGAAGGCACACCACCTATCAACAGCCATTTTCCCAAAGGATTACAAAGTTTTCCGTTAGGACAGACTAACCCGTCCTGGAGGAGGTGTATTCATACTAACATCAAACCATCTTGAACGCACGGAACCAGAAGAATTAAAAATAAATGATAACTGCGAACTCATATTGATACAGATAAAAATAACAGGCACTAACAACCTTTATGAAGAATCATTCTACCGACCTTCCGAAGCAGATGACACTGAATATCTTGCCCATCTTCACACCAGCCTGTCGGGAATACCAGAAGGAGCACATGTATGGCTTGGGGCGACTTTAATCTAGGCGACATTAACTGGGAAGATGAAAGCGTAAAACAATATGCAGCAAAATCAGGTCCATCACATCAATAGTTTAACATCAGTAAAGATCACTTCCTTAACCAGGTCGTCGTAGAACCCACAATAATTAAAGATACTTGCGAGAACATACTTGATTTATTTTTCACCAATAACAGTTCATTAGTAAATAAAGTACATGTTATACCTGGGATATCAGATCATGAAACAGTGTACATTGAGTCTAGCCTGAGACCGATCAAAACCAAACTCCCACCTAGAGAAGTAAACACATATAAAAAAGGAGACTTTGATGAAATAAAAAACTGCACTTGAAAATATGGAGAAGGAATTCTTAGAACTGGAAGCTAGTAACCAACCAGTGGAAATAATATGGACAAAATTTAAAACAAAACTTATAAATCTAATGGAGAAGCATATACCAAAAATGACAATCAGAGGTAAAAAGACCAAAAAACCATGGATAGATAATAAGGTTAAAGCCGGATTAAGAAGGAGAAACAAATTATTTAAACGATGGATGAAAATGAAACAAGCATCTGATATAAGGAAGTACAAAGAGAGCAAAAAAATTGTACAAAAGAAACAGCGTACATCTTACTGGAAATACATAAATAACATCATAGAAGTGGGAGATGAACACCAGGACCAACCCAGCAAACCGAATCGCTTTTTTTTTGGAGTTATATTAAATTACTGAAAAAGGACAACACAGGGATCGCCCCTCTAAAAGACAATGCACGATTATTTAATACCACAACAGAAAAAGTTAACATCTTGAACAGACAATACCAATCAGTCTTTACTAAGGAAAATAGCGACGACATACCAAAACCATCAGATAAACAATATCCACAAATGCCAGAGATTACAGTCACAACAGAAGGTGTTAAAAAGCTATTGAACAGATGCAACCCAAGTAAAGCATGCGGCCCAGATAAAATACCAGCTAGAATCTTAAGGGAATGTGCTGACGACCTAGCAACCCTTTTATGCATTGTATTTAATGCCAGTATTCGATCCGGTACAGTGCCAGAAGATTGGAAGCAAGCAAACGTTACAGCAATATTTAAGAAAGGAAGCAGATATGATGCTAGTAACTATAGACCCGTCTCACTCACCTGTCTATGTTGTAAATTCCTGGAACACATCATTGTCAGTAACACCATGAAACATCTAGACAATCGCAAAATACTTACCAACTGTCAGCATGGTTTTAGAGCAAGACGAAGCTGTGAAACCCAACTCATCACGCTTTGTCATGAGCTTTCAGCAGCTTTAGACAGAGGAGAGCAGATTGATATGGTTATTCTTAATTTCTCTAAGGCCTTTGATCGTGTCCCACATAAACGGCTGCTAAACAAACTACAGCATTATGGAGTTACAGGACAAACACATAAGTGGATTCAATCGTTCCTAGCCAAATGTAACCAACAAGTCATCATTGAGAGAGAATCTTCTGAGAAAGTTCCTGTTGTCAGCGGAGTCCCCCAAGGAACTGTACTTAGACCGTTACTTTTCCTCCTATTCATCAACGACTTACCGGACAACATAACATCCAACACACGACTGTTTACAGACGATTGTATAGTATACAAAACGATAAAATCTACTGCTGATACTAATGTACTACAAGAAGATCTTTACAAACTTGCAGAATGAGAAAAAACCTGGGGCATGGACTTCCACCCACAGAAGTGTAGTGTACAATCTACCACTAGATCACGTTCACCAATAATACACTCATACACGCTTAAGGGACAAGTGCTAGAAAGATAAAAATGTACCAAATACCTTGGAGTCGATATTGAATCAGACCTCTCCTGGAAACAACACATCAATAGAGTAACAAAAAAAGCGAACAGCATGCTAGGATTCCTAAAACGTAACCTAAGAACAGCCAACAGCGAAACCAAGACAAATGCATATGTTGAAATGGTCAGATCCAACTTAGACTACTGCGCAACAGTATGGAACCCACACTAAAAAGTCAAAAAGGTTGAAATGGTCCAGCGTCGATCAGCCCGTTATGCCACCAACCGCTATAGGAACACCAGTAGTGTGGGCAGCATGTTAGAAGAACTAGACTGGGAATCATTGGAAAACAGAAGAGTTAAATTACAGCTTACATTACTCTACAAAGTGGTTAATGATCTTGTGGGCATACCATGCGACACATACTTAACACCAATGTCATCGAGAACAAGATCATCACATACCAAGAAGTTTCGGCAATATTCAACCAAGACTAACGGCTACAAATAAAGTTTTTTTTCCCAAAAACAGTGACAGTTTGGAACTCACAACCAGGAACTATAGCTGAGGCTCCCTCCTTGGTATCTTTCAAGAGGGAGCGTTCAACACTTTCTATCTAATCTGTGCAGTCCCCTATTTGCCAAGTAAGTCAAATAATGGACAGGAGATGTGCCGGCGGGGATTATTTTCCCTGGTACCGCCACGGAAGCCGGATTGGTTCAGGCCAGATGAACGAAAAGCAAATGGGAACCCCCCTTTTTTATACATTGCTTTATTGTTATTTTTTTATATACTTTATACTAACTTGTATATTCTTTGGTTATCTTGCAAAATTACTCTTTTTCTTGCGCCCACCGGAAGCTTTGAGTATTGGTCAAGTTTGACAGATCAACGTAGAGTGTAGATGTAGAATAAAACTAAAACTATATAAGAGAAGGGAGACAACAAATACAGTATATTTTCTCAAAGATAATGAGTGAGTGAACACAATCAGTACCGTTGTATAATGAGACGAAGGGCTGGGGGCTTCTTATGTTTTATTACTTAATTTTACTCTTCTAGTCTTTATTAAAATTATCTATTAACTTAATCATTATGTTATTAAGAAATGGATCTTCATTTGACACCAACCATACAAATTTAGATTGGTCATTTAAAGTTTTAAAATTACTAAATTCAGAGGATAAATCTAAAATGAAACTGGACCTTTCAGTTTTAAGTGATGGTCATTGAAGCAGAAAATTAATTTTATCCTCAACAATGTCATTATTACATGTATAGTTTACAAAATCTTTTGTCTGGGGGTATTCCTTTATGTTTTCTCTTTTCTATTTCAAGTTCATGGGCACTAATTCTAAATTTGGTTAACTCGTTTAATTTTTTACTAATACAATTATTTAACAATAAATATTTTTCAAGGGCAATATTATTTTTAAATAGTCTATAGGTTCTTAATTTATTTCGTTGCGCCATGCCAGGTTTGTCATTATTTAATTGGTGATTTAACAAATATTCTGGGGTTAAGTTAAGATATTTAGATAATAAATAAATGCTTCCCAACCAATTGTCGTTACATTTTTTAGATTAAATCTTGGACTCTTCGAATGCTTCTTTAATGAGGGAGTTATTTTGTTCTGAGAGTCTGACCCAAAATTTAGTCATATTAAAAATAACATCAAGAGAGAAGGGGTAGCACCCTAACTCTCCCATCACTGCTGGGTTGATCTTCTATGTACCTGTAGAGAATATTTACAAATTTAACATGTAATTTTTCGATAACTAGATCTTTACACATCTGGAAAAAATAGTTGTCTCTTTTTGATTGTAACTTATTTTGGAGAGAATTGGCTCCAAATTTCTGAGCCATATAACAAAATTGGCTTCAGTATGTGGTCAAAAAGATGTAAAAGTGTTTTAATATTAGGTTTAAAATGAGTAAATATCTTTTTTTATTTAAAAAAGGCTTTTAATGCTTTATTATATAGATTAAATTTAGCATCTGTAAATCTGCCAGATACAGTGAATTTAATGCCAAGATAATTATATTTTTTCTCATTATTATTAAGCTGACCTTTAAATGTGAATTTTTCCTTTGATATTCTCCCTGTGTAAACAATTTTGTAATCCAGATGAGGTTTCAGAAATCATAATGTGGTCATCTGCATACATTAAACAGTTAAGGGTACTGTTGTTTAACAAAACTGGGCAACAACTAAAATCAAAAATTTCTGATAAATCATTTATGAAAAGTTTAAACAATGTAGGGCTCAGATTATCCACTTGACGTACACCAATATCTGATAAGAAATTTTCAGTTAGTGTCTGACTATTAGTTTTAACACATAAAGATGTGTTTTTACACATATCTTTAATTACATTATAAAATAAATTGGTCAATCCGAGCTTCCTCAATTTGAAAAAATAAGGCTAAATGCCAAACCTTGTCAAAGGCCTTTTTAAAATCAACAAAACAGGTAACGTTTATGTTCCTGCTTAGTGTATTTATCAATTAAGGTCTTAAGTACAAACATATGGTCACTAGTTCTTTTTCCTTTACAAAATCCTATTTGCTCTGGACCAACTATATTTCTTTTAGTTATAAACTTTTCTAATCTGTTATTTAGTATTTTTTTAAATAATTTTCCTACACAACTAGCTATTGTGCTGCCCCTAAAATTTAAGGGGTCATCCGCTTTTATGTAATGGGACAATAAATCCTTTAGCCCATTTTTTCAGGAAATTTTCCTGTTGTTAGTACTTTGTTAAATATTTTTACATAACATTTAAGCAGATATGATTGGCTGCACTTGAGCATCTTATTTATTATAGAGTCAAAGCTGCTTGATTTATTGTTTTTTAGGGATTTTACTGCTTCATTTATCTCTTTTTCTGAAATTTTATAATCTAATTCTGTAAAAATGTTATGCTTTTCTATAGTTTATTAAGTGAATCAATAAGTTCTTTATTTACAGGTAAGGAATTTGAAATAAGCTTTTTTACAACCAATCAGAGTTTGATATATTAGATGTATCTCCTTTCGTAGAAGATTCATTAGTCATTACTGAGAGACTGTAGTAAGGCCCAATATTGGGATGGATTGTTATCTCCCATGTTTTCTAGTTGTACAATAAGATCTTTACGGAACTGTTTTTCCTAGTTTTTCTATAAAGTTTTAAAAAACTGAAGAAATTCCCTCTAACTATGGGGTCATTATTATATTTTTTAAATAGTTTTTCCTTGTCATCTAATTGTTTACACATTTTAATTAAAGAAAAATCAAACCACTTTGATTGCTTCTTAATAGTTTTCGTATTTGAATTTGAGGAGTTAGGGATTTAGGTAATATTTGTTTTATAGATTTATCAGCTGCCTCACCGATTATATCATTTAGTTTTAAAGTCATATTTTGAGAATCAGAGTCGCCGGTCACACAAAAAGTTTGATATATTGTGTTGCATATCATTAGAGGTCAGAGCTGTTTGAAATCTTAATGCAGACTCATCATTCCAAATATATTTAGGAGGGGTTATCTGAGAGTGTTAACTTGTAGTATCTAGTACAGGAACTTTCATATCTATATCTAACATAACAGAGACCTGATCAGCTAAAAAGTCATGAACAAAAAATAAAATAAAAAGCAACTTTATTTAATAGTTTCTCTGTTACTATAGAGTAGTGAACAACACTGCTCCCCGAGGATTATGGCAAGTTAATTTTCCAATGAAATCCCCTCTAGTTCTTCCATTAAGAATTCGAAGCCCCGTATGTACACATATATCATTTAATAAATTCCCACGGGTAGATAAATGCACATCTTAACTATGACGGACTGATATATCATAATCAGGGTTATAATTATCATATAAAAGGATGAAATCCTGGAGTGATAAATGGCTACTAAATTTTCACCCGGAAAAATGTTAATAAATGAAAATAAGTAAGAAATCAAATAGCACTGACCATCCACCAATCTATAGCCTACTAAATCATCCTATAGCACAAGTTACAGAGGAAAAAGATATAGGAGTCCTTATCGACTCAAAACTCACCTTTACTAACCACATAAGTGAAAAGTGAACAAGGCCAACTCCGTATTTGCAATTCTTAGAAGAACATTTAAATACTTGGGAATCGAGACATTCATGCCATTATACAAAACCATGGTTAGAACCCACCTAGACTATGCCAGCTCAGTCTGGTCCCCATACAAGAAAAAAGATATCGACAAAATAGAAGGTGTCCAAAGAAGGGTAACAGAACAATTACCAGGTCCCAAAGACATGAGCTTCCCAGATAGACTAAAACACTAGGCCTACCAACATTATCTTATAGGAGAACAACAGGAGATATGATTGAAACCTTCAAAACAATGAATGGATACTACGACAAAGAAGTAAGCTCATTTTTTAAAAGTCATTCATCAAAGATTCCAATCCAATATCCGTAAACACTCTCTCTCTGTTAGAATTGCTAAAACCTGGAACAAACAACCAGATAAAATAACAAAGTTACCATCCATAAATGCCTTTAAAAACCGATTAGACAAATAATGGTTAGACGAAGAAATATATTATAATAACTACAGAGCAGAAATACCCGGAAGTCACGGACAAAACAGTATTAGAAAAACATTAAATTACGAGTCTGGTGAAGAGGATTCTTGAGGGATCCTGTACTGGAAATCAACTATAAGTAACTATAAGTAGGTAAGTATCATAGCGAATTTTTAATGATGACAAATCAGATTTCTTTATTAACAAAATGTCGGTAAAGATCATTTGGCTTATTTTATGTTTGTAAAAGTTTATATGCTTCGACTCTCAATAAAGCTTATTTATTATTTATTTATTGTTAACTCACTCAGTTGCTTATCATGATTCCCGTTAAATTAATCAGATCTTTTTTTATTAAAAAAATCCTTGTACTGATTTGTTTTTTTCTTTAATACCATAATAAACGTACACTGCACAAGAAAATTCAGGAAAAGCAAAGAAACCTATAGCAATGAAAAGCTAGAATTATAACTTCTACCTACTTCTTACAAATAAATTAGCATAAGTCGGTATAAGTACATACTCATAATATAAGTTGTCCTTTATGCAAATAAGAGGAAGACAACTCCTACTCCTCTCTAGTACTTTTTCTAACAAGATGTCCAACACTGGAAGGCGTTCGATGTGCCTATAACATCCCATTAAGCAAACTGTCTTTACACAATTGATTTTTATCCATGGAAATTGAAGTTTCAAAATAGAGACACCATAAGTCAAGTGATTGCTGATTGCAGAAAACAAGTGGGATCAAGACTCCCAAATGAGAAGGGTACTTCGATTGCAAGGACTCTAGATCTATGCAATAACCGCATATGGCTCGTTTGTTTGTTTGTTTGTTAACACACTCATTTTGTCAATACATGTATAAAGGAATTTTATGCGAGTGTCATACATTATGAGATATTACTAGGATATCTATAAAACCAAGTTTGAACTTCAATCCACAATTTTCTATGCAAGAAAATTTTTGTATCAAGTCAGGAATTTGACAGTTGTTTCCATTTGCTTGATGTGTTCGAGCTTTTGACTTTGTCCTTTGATATTTTCGTGGAGTTATGTATCTTTTTATTTTTCTTTGACAAATAATATTCATTGTCTTGCATATATTTCTCTCTATTTTGGGACCGGGATTCTTTTCCTTAAAATTCCTTTATTTTCAGAACAATTCATCCCTAGAAATCTTATAGATCCCTCTCCTTATAAAACTATATTTATTATCATATATTTTGTTTGTTAAAGATATCGACAGGATTTTCCTATTTATTATTTTGTACGAAGCGAAGAGAACCGTCTGACGTATTAGATTGTAAGCCTGATACCTTTTATTAGCTATCATTCGTGTGTTTCCCTGTCCTATATTTTCTCCCATTTATTTGTATTGTAGTCCTGTCATGTAATGATGTCATTTTAATGTTATGTTTAACATTGCCATTAAAGCGGGAGGTTTGGCATACCACAAAACCAGGTTCAACCCACCAATGTCCTGTACCAAGTCAGAAAAATGGCCATTGTTATATTATAGTTCGTTTCTATGTGTATTACATTTTAATGTTGTGTTTCTGTTGTGTCGTAGTTCTCTTATATTTGATGCGTTTCCCTCAGTTTTATTTTGTTACCCGGATTTGTTTTTTTTCTCAATCGATTTATGAATTTTGAACAGAGGTATACTACTGCTGTCTTTATTTGTCACTCTGCGAACAAGTTGGTAATTAGTTTTGATTGTACAGTATTAGACACTTTTTACTTTTATCTTTAGCTCTTTAACTCTTAAATATACCTTGGAGATCTTGTGATTTTGTTTTTATATTTTATTGAATAATTGAATTGTATTACTGCCTCATTGATGTAAAACTCTTTGTTTCAAGATCTAGGCATAGTTTAAGAAGCAATTGGGATAAACATACATTTTAAAATGTTGCTGGCTTAGTGTTAAACTAGTTTTTAATAATAACAACCACCCTTCTTAGATCTATAACAGAGAAAAAAAAACATTTAGCAATATACTCATCGTAGATACTAGGATTGAAACTTTGTATTTGCTCCTGCAGACGCGCATTTCGTCTAAAAAAGACTTATCATTGACGCTCGAATAAACAAAGTGGTTAAACAGGCCTAATAAAGTACGATGTTGAAGAGCATTGCGGACCAAAAATCCCTAAAAGTTTTGCCAAATACAGCCAACGTAATCTACTTTTAAGGTAAAAAAACAACCTAAGTATTTTATTAACTCAAAGTTTCGTATACTGTTAATTTATAATAATGAACATATCAATGATAATTCATGTCACCACAGAAGTGCTGACTACTAGGCTAAACGAACTTACAATCAAATGCAGTCATATCTAAATACTGTAATGATAAACGATAAGAATACAGGCAGAATTAAGAAGCAACTGTAGTTTACCGACGTTAAAAATTGGCGAGAGGTTTGGCTAGACAGGTTCAACGCACCATATTCTCTTCCAATATCCTTTACTATGTCAGGAATATGGCAATTGTCATAAACAAATCTGTTTCTATTTTTGTTGGCGTTTGTTTTTGTTGCAGTTCAGTTTTTCTGTTGTTCCGTTGTTTTCCCTCAGTTTAAGTTTGTAAACCGGATGATTTGTTTTCACTTAATCGATTTATGACTTTTGAACAGCGGTATACTATTGTTGCCTGTATTTATACATTTTGTGAAATACAGCCAAGCGAGAGAGAAGAAAACAAGGAATTGAATGCATTCCGAACGTAGAGAGAAGGCGTTCGTCGAAAAAAGTTCTTTTCCTTAGCCTCATCAACATGAGAATCCAGGCTAGGTAAAACAGTATAGACACGATTGATCGACGATTATGGTGTTTTAAGTTTTTGAATTCGAAGTCAAAACAACAACTCCTGAAGATGAGAAATATTCAAAACTTTTCAAATAGCTACACATAATAGTTTTGAAAGTAAAAAGGCCTCTTGTATTTTTGTCCATCTGATGATTTAAGCCTTTTTCAACTGATTTGTATAGTTCGTTCTTTATGTTGTACTGTTATACCACTGTCCCAGATTAGGGGGAGGGTTGGGATCCCGCTAACACGCTAACATATTTAACTACGCCACATTATGTATGTATGTGCCGGTCCCAAGTCAGGAGACTGTAATTCAGTGGTTGCCGTTTGTTTATGTTTTACATATTTGTTTTTCGTTCATTATTTTATATAAGTAAGACCGTTAGTTTTCTCGTTGGAATTGTTTTACATTTTCATTTCGAGGCCTTTTATAGCTGACTATGCGGTATGGGCTTTGCTCATTGTTAAAGACCGTACAGTGACTTATAGTTGTTAATTTCTGTGTCATCCTGGTCTCTTGTGGAGAGTTGTCTCATTGGCATTGACACATCTTCTTTTTTTATAATTAATATGGATTTTTAGGAGAACAAAAGCACACTAATACCTTTTAGGAACTTTTTTCAAGGCATATATGTATAAAGATTAAAGAACTGCAGACTTTAAAAATCAACAAGAACCGTTCCTGATTATAATTTTCCAATAAGCATTTGTATTTCAACCATAGTTTTTTCGATATTCTCCTATTTGATTTGTTTCTTTTCAAATGGTTCTATTTTAAATATTTAAAGTAACCAGGTGCATTACATTCAATATGAATAATCTAACAAGCCTAAAAGAAAAAACAGTTGTCAATCTCAGAAACACATTTGTTTCATAAGTCAAGTCTTGTTTTTTGACATACTGTTATGAACAAATAAATATTCACAAATTTTTGAAAGAAGTAAACGTCGATTAAGGGACATAACTTTTGATATACCTTCAAAGTAACATCTATAATTTTATAAGGTTAAGACCTCAAATAAGCGTAGTGTATATTGTAGTTATTTTATTTGCCCATTAATATTTTATTAGAGTATCCATGACCCGTGTTTTCAAAAATTAAACTTAAATAGAATAGGCTACAGAACTGAACTCATAATCATAAAAAGTAACAATCAAAGTCAACTTTCTAAAACAAAAAAAAGAAAGAAAGAAAAACACCTATAGATCAGCCATATTTCTATTACTTATAATAAGACAAATTGTGTCCAGTTATAAATTATTGAAACCATATATCATTATAGATATAAATAAATCGTATTCGAGTGTCTATAAAATTTACCAACTACAATATGTACATAAACAAGTTTTATACTTTTATTGTTATCACATGAAATAGGTGAACATAATTTTGTAGCGAACATCATTATTAACATTTTACTAATGGGATGGAGACGTGTTTTGCGGGATTTGTGGGAAGTCAAACGGACTCTGATTGTTATTGTTGTGCCTTTGATACTACTGCCATTACCACTTCTCGTTGATTCCTCGGTAAGTATTTTGAAAAGCTTAACTCGATATGATGAACACATCTTTAGTCCCTTACTAACATCTTCTAAGCTATTATTATCAATACCAAGTGTAAATTATATTTCATTTTACAAAAGACCTAAAATAAGTGGTGTTTGGTTTTTTTTTTACTAATGTTTGGTTTTGTGTAACACAGCAACACAATGTTTTTTATTTTAGGTCTTCGACTTTAGATATATTTGCGGGAAGGTTTTTTGCAAATCTTTACGTCAACATTTTATAAGTCTATTTCGTTCGTGGTAACTCCTTGTTTACTAATTAACGATCAAAAACATAAATTATTGTCATGTCCTCGGATTTAAAATCTGAATCTACTGATTGCTATTGGGCATTGCTCACAATTTTACTTAATTGAAAGATCTACAACATAATCTTATCAAACAGAGCCTTTCTACAAAGTGGGAAACAATGATAAAAATTCCGCATTTTAGGTTATAAATCGTTCTTCATAAAAAAAAAAACCCCACAGATTCCCACAACAATTACACCGCAAATGATATATTTAAAAATGCGGTCGACAGTATATGTGTTGAACTTGGTGGAATATTATTTCAAAAGTCAGTCGTAATTCTAATGCGTACTGATTGTGCAAACCTTCTGTCAGACTTGTTTATCTTCTCATATAAAGCAGAATTTATACAAAACCTTCTCAAAGACAAAAATTGAGGAAAAAGTATCTTGAAAGTTCTTAAATACCGCTTTTAGATATTTTGAAAATGTTCTGACACAAGTATCCCAAATTTTCATACGCACTTACTTCTCATATATCCTAAGAATTTGAGACTAAGGATACTGTATTTGGTAGAAGTTGTGCTTCATATCTTCTTCTTTTCTACGGTATGGACGCAGAAGGACGAATTCCAACTAGAATCTTTGTCGTACGTGTTTATTTCACTTTCCAATTATCAACTTTCTATTTGTCAGCATTAATATACACTTTACTCCATTGTATGGCGTTTACATATCTCAATTTATACCTTACGATCGTACATGTTCACAATATACAACTTTCATTAACAGGGATTTATAACACAAAAACTGCTCTTGCAAGATTATTATGAAAAACGACACTTCATAAGTTTTGTAATCATCATAACGATACAATAAGTCGGTGTCTCAACTCTCTAGCAATATGTTTTTACAATCTTAGATCTTTGGATGCCAGTATGGTCTTTCGATCAGATATTTTGCCGATTGTGCATGTTGTGTCCTTTTCTAGATTGTGACAGTTTGGCTGGCTGTGTATACGCATGATGGTAAATGCATGCATAGTAGGAGATGCATGACCAGTTGACGCAACCTTTCTTGCTTCATTCGGATTTCATGCATTCCCATGTTTTTGTTGTTTTTTATCTCCATTTGTATCCGTTCAAATCTATTTTACGAGATTTCTATATCGGTAAACAACTGTCGCCTTAATTATGGTATTCAGAATACTGTGTTAGGGAGCAATATTAGAATTTGACAATCTTTTTCTTCAAAACATAAACGCAAAGAGTATAATGTCTGTCCAATAAGGCATTTTTATTATAGAGAATTAAACCTGATATACCAATAGCGATAATGCGTAATGTAATTTATATCATTCAAGCAAGTTAATTTCAATTTTCTTTTATATCTTTTGTTATGTTTTCCACACCTGATTTGCATTGTGTAAATTATCATTTTGTACATGTATCACCTTAATATGCCTGAGGTAGTAGTAAGTTAAGTTGACTTTTCTTATCTCGATTGAACTAAGTAACTTTTAATAAATGTAAGTTATTATGTTTTTAACTGTATCACGCGTTCTCTACTGAACAATGTACAAGGTAGAGGGTTGAACCTACGTAATACTAGTAAAGTTTGACCTCTGTAGATGTTCAAATACTAGTTTTCTGTTTTAAATTCTATTTCAAATTTTCTGATTATGTCATGTCATAAGTGTTGTCTTCTGGATTGAAATACAAGTCATCTAGATTTAGATGATTTAGTACATGCCCTATGGTATATATATATAATGTTTGATTTTGTCAGGTTTTTGGACGTCCCCTTTTTGAATATGCATTGGAACTCGATAGTTTATTATAATTTTTTACTTAAGGGCATACGATACAGTTTTGATCCCGTATTTAAATTTTGATGAAAATTTGCATGTATGCTATTTTTTACTAAATTAAATCAAATATGTAATAAAAAATATACCTTCATGTGCTACATATTTGAGTAAATTGAGGTTCAAATTTCAGATATTTCCTTAAAATACGGATTTGTGGACGTATTTTTCGTTTCGATAGAAATACATAACTTTTTTGTTTTAAAAGATAAACACTATCTTTTTTTTGTTAATTTATTTTTTATTTATGTGTTATATAAATATTGCATAAATTTGTACATTTTATTTTTACAAATGTCTGAAATTGATCAAATGATCATGAATGTCGGAAAAAAACCGTCATTTTTAGCTGTATAATAATCAAATTTAAAAAATTGTTATGAAAATTGGTACACATAATCTTTTTACGTAATTAAACCAAATGTCATCTTAAAAAACAGGGGTCCATGAACTCGTTTTCAAGTTAAATCAGTTTGAATGATAAAAATTAAAAAGTCAGCCGAAAACTGCATGTTTTCCCGATAAGTCACCGTTTGACGTCGCGAAAATAATAATTTACGTTAGCAACGTCATTATCCTCCCCTGTATCTGTATCGCATGCCCTTAAGGACAATCAGTATTTATTTTCGTACATTGTCACAATACATACGTTTAATGTTGTAAGATCAATTTGCATGCCCCCATTTCATAACGAAATTCATATTTAAAAAATGAAATTAACCTAGTATATTCTAAACATAAAGTACAGTGTATATGTATCAATTTGCTCATTAATATAAGGAATGACAATATCATAAATTCAGTAGTTAGTACATGTATATGTGAAAGAATTATGGAATTATAATTGGTTTCTTTTATTCAGGAGGCAAAATGTGCGTATGGTCTTGCAGTGATGGCGATCTTCTGGATAACAGAAACTCTGCCATTGGCTGTGACATCTTTGTTACCTGTAATAGTCTTTCCTATCTTTGGGGTTATGAAAGCAGGTGATGTAGCATCAAATTATATAAAGGTAACTGTTTTTAAAGGTAATATGTGTTGCATGTTGAATATGTTTAGTAAATAAACTCATCATAGATACCAGAATTGAATTTTGTAGTTGCGTCAGACGCCCGTTTCGTCTACGCTTGAATCCAAAAAAGTTAAATAGGCCAAACAAAGTACAAAGTTTAATTAGGACCTAAAATTCCTAAAAGTTTTGCCAAATACACTAAAGTAATCTATCATTGAGGTAGAAAAGCCTAAATATTTAACAAATTTAAATTTTTGTAAATTAATGAATGTTTATGTATTACTTTAAGAAATTACGACTTAGCTCCCATCTCTCGTGTATCGATCAAATCAAATTCAAAGATTTGTGTGTTTTCCACTCTACACTATTAACATTCATCCAAAATTGAAAAGAAGGGGAAAATACCAGTGAGACATTCATATTTTATAAGTTGATATTTATTTAATTATAGAAAACGATGACTAAGCAACACGAAACCCAACAAAAATTTGGGGTGAAATCACTCAATATTTTCAGAGAGGGTAAGCAGTTCCTGTTCTACTTTATCAATTTTTGTGTTATTTATGACATGATAAGTTTTTGTCAAAATTTTTAAAAAAGTGGAAAGGAGTAGAACAAAAATCACACATAAGGATTTAAATTCAGGTTTTGGAATCTTATTTATGTTCATGATTATAATGGTTGCTATTTAAATGTAGACAATAACTAATTAGTACAATAATAAGAAAGAGGATTTTTTTAGAACAACGTTTGTTTTTGTTTTAAGGATTCATCAATATTCGGAATTGGTGGCTTAACTCTTGCTGTTGCTGTAGAAAAATGGAATCTTCACAAACGAATAGCTCTGAGGGTTCTTCTTATGTTTGGTTCAAAACCAAAATGGTGAGTATACACAAGAAGGAAAACTCAATATTGTTAACTTGGTTAATAAACGACTCAAAACCTTTATAACAACATGCAAATTTCACATTTATTACAGTCTATTATGAAAAAGCTAAATATTAAAAAAAGAATTATCTTTCAATAAAAGGTGATGTCAATGAAAACTACATGTATAATATATAAATCTGGAATAAATGGATGCTAAAAATGGAATTCGACATAAAACTGCATAACCCACTCATTATAACATTAACGGTACAAAAGTTTTTGAGCCAGATATGCATCTCAACGACAAATAATTTTGATAATCCAAAACTTATATACATCAAATCTTTTATGGCTATAAATCTATTTTGCTTCTCACCTTCAAAACACATGAATTCTATAAAGTGTTATAAAAAATTTTTACAATAATTTTGTAATATTACCAATCAGTTTGTTCTTTTTGGCAGGTTAATGTTTGGGTTTATGTTACCGACTTGGTTTTTGTCTATGTGGGTCAGCAATACGGCCACAACGGCCATGATGATACCTATTGTAGGTGCTGTTATGGAACAGTTAAAGGAAGTTAATAAAGTTGAGGAGGTTAATGGTAATTTACTTTTTAAAGTATTTAAATGTCTAGATATTTTTAGTATCAAAATAAAAGAAAATAAAATAAAACAAAAGGATGCATTTGTTTGTGTTGAATAAGATCATATTGAAAGTTATCAAATATCAACGTTTCCCATTTCCGTTATCAATTTTTGTATTGAAACATTGAAATTTCCCTTTTACTCCATTTAAAGATAAGTTCTGAACTGAAGTAAATAAGCAAACTGAAAATAATTCAAAACATAAAAAGTACCTTTTAAAACTTCAAAACATTATGTTAAATAGTTATCCTTGATATTTTGTTGTCGTTAAGATTTTCATGTTTATCAGCTACTAAAATCATCCTATGAGTACATCATATTTTATACACCACTTAAATTGAAAGGTACATGCATGTATGTATGTTTTGAAATAACCTGACAACTTGGCAGCTGTCAAACATTCTTACCGCATAAGTACAAATGTAGTCGCAAATGTATCTCAGAAAAAGAGGGCATCAATGTCATTAAATCAGGACATGCATTGGTAAATTAGTAAATAGCTAAAACGTTCATTGTACTTTAAGATAACATTATTGGGTGCACAAGAATACTTACAATATTAAGTTGTATGAATATGAAAAAATGTCTTATTGTTTATCGTAATTGCTTACCTATCATTTATTAATTTATAATCGATCATTTAAGAAATGTATACCTTTAATTATTTAATCTGATAATATTCTCTTTAATCCTTATGATATGTTTTGACTATTTGTGGACTAAAGTACCATATTCCGCAAATAGTCCAAAAATGTCATAAGGACATAAGAGCTACGGTTCCGCAGCTATGTGCTAGCAGAAAACCACCAGAGGTATCATTGAGTATACATACCTATCTATATATTGGATATCTTTGTATTCCAACTCTCAAACTCTGATCTAGGATAACATTTGATCTTCGATTTTGTATATATATGAATGTTTAATTGAAAACTGCTAAAATAGTATATTATATATATTATTTGTATATAAAATGACACATGTACTTCAAGGTCATTATATGATTTGCGCAGCTTAAAGGGGCACTAACTGTCAAAATTAAGTTCACATATATGTCTCAAAGTCTCATATTTGATTTATAACAATGTAAAATATAGATTCAAATTGTAAAAAGTCTAAAATAAACCTTTTAAAGTACATGGGCTAGCGAATATGTGTATTTTAGTCTAGACGCCATCTAATTAATCATCGAGTTGACATCCGAACACCTCCGATGGTCATATAAGCGATAGAAACATAAATATAGATATACATAGAAAGTTAACTCGTTTTACATGTATATGAATGATGTTTTGTGGATCAAATCAGTCAATCAAATGATTTACCTTTGTTTCATTTTCAATGTTGACATTCGTTTCCTTTAAATAACTCAACACGCAAGATTCAAGCGTTATCCATCTCTAACTAAGGGGTTAAATTGAAATTCACATGAATACGGATTCAATGATGTCGAATAGTTATCAAAGGTACCAGGCTTATAACTTAGTACGCCAGGTGCGAATTGTTGACTTGCAAATATATCACCAACGTTGCATTGGCTATGTTACTTGTGTAGTTCTTCGTTTTTATACATCTCCAGTTGGTCCTGTGTACGCCTGATGAAGGTTGATCCCGAAAATTTCGTCTAAAGCAAATTTCGTAAGTTAGAATATGATATTCAGTATCTTAATTTTATATTATGACCAACAAGTCATTGATAAATTTACATTGTAGAAAAGGGCACCGATAACCTTGGATACGATAAAGCAAATAATGTGGAAGAGAAACCAAACGAAAATGGAGTTAAGGACTTTAATATTACATACAGTGAAAATGGAGAAGAAGGCATGAAAGAAGTTCAAATTGAAGTTAAGGAAAAACAGTAGGTATAAATTTAATACCTAGAATCACCTATGGATACTATTCTCAATCTTTTGATTTCGACTCTTCTTACAGATATTTGAAATTTTACATACCGGTATTCGAATACTTTTACATCCCATGCTTTTAAATTCTAAGCTAAAACCCTTCCCAGTGAAGGTAAATCCCGAAAAGTACCTCGGATGCAATACATTTATATGAGTTATTTTCAAACCACGCATACATCCATATGACGTAATCCATTAAGCAAAGGTCCAAGATGTATATTATATATATCAAGATGCATCGTACAGTCACAAGTAATTTCATTAAACGTTAGATAACTAAAAAAAGTGCTGATAGCTTAGAATCTATTTCACGTCATATTATAGTTAAGGGAACAGTTTTGATATGATGTAACAATTCAGGACACTAAATTAATATAAACACTTGAGGAGGAGTTCTTAAATTGTTTGTCTTCGTTTCAAAGTCCCAGCGTCAACGCGGACCACACATTTATAGCATGCTTTAAGTTCAAGGCACCCTGACAACGGTTTGAGAGGTGAGATAGACAATTTCATTAAATATACAAGAAAAAACACACACTTAAAAAAACAAGCGGCAGCACAAGATTTTGTTTTATAAATTGCAAGGACAAATTGTTTTTAGTCATTAAAAACAAATATGAATAGGACAAAACAATTCAGGTTGACTGCATTACCAGCATATGTCGCTAAAAATACAATACAGACAGAAAGCACTAGATTGGAGGGGAAAATGGATATGGTTACCAATTCTTGACACACAAAATCCTACATACACAGAACAAAATCCAACGCTTACGGTCAACGCTTTAATTGATGTTCTTCATCTCAAAGTGACAATAAGAAGTAACACAATCTCGCATTGCTTTGCATGAGTGAGACGTCCCTAAGGATGACTTGAGTAGGATTATTTGCTAGATGTCAATAATGATACATCTAGATGCATTCTGTTTACAATTCATCATGTCTTTAATTTCTTTATTCAACCGGCTCCATCGTATGACGTTTTAATATTTCAGCTAATACTTCACCAACGTACATGTTCACACTAAACAGACTTCACTAACTTGGATGATTCGACATTATAATGAGACAGAACAACTGAAATCGACACTGCATTAGTTGTACGGTCACAATCACGAATTGGTTGATCGACACATTGTGTCGTTGTCTCAAGTAACTAGCGATATGTCTCTGCAGTCTTAGATCCTTATATACCAATATAGTCGTATGAACTGTAATTTTACAAGTTGTGTGCTATTCCTGTTTGTGATATTTTAATACGTTTGAGCTCGCCTGGCAGGTGATGCATTTATTGGAGGAGACGCTTATCACGTCGACGTACTCGGTCCCGGTCCTTTAGGTGTTCATGCATTTTCGGTACTAGTAGATTTGTCTATTCCTAATCTATTTACTACATATGAATATTGGTATACTACTGTTGTCTTAATTTATTACTGTATATATTATCTTTTTTATTTCCTATGGATTTTCTTGATAATTTGATCGATATAAATCTGTGTTGTAGAAATAAGGAGCAAGTACATCACAATTATTCAGAATCTAAAGAGTATAAAAATATGTGTAAGGCGATGACATTATGTGTTGCCTATGCTGCTAATATTGGCGGAACTGGAACCTTGTCTGGTACAGGACCAAACATTATTATGCAAGGACAAGCAGATCTGTGAGTTCAAAAATGTATATAAAGCTTGCAGTCTATTCTTTAACAATCATCATTACATTGGTTTCAATGAATTACATTAATTTCTCCGTAAAATAATAATCGATAATTTCACATGTGGAATAAACGTGATTATTTCACTCTTCTGACGTCATACAACAAAAGGCGTTATCACGACGTCGATAAGGTCACATAAAAACTAATTGGGAATGCGAAGAAAAATATATTGTTCCTCACATTTTCTACTTTAATTACATAAAAAAAACTATTTGCCAATGTAATAAAAAGAATGACTAATCAAAGAACTCCAATATCGAAAAATATTCAACTTGTGACCTACGCACATTCGTGAATTAATGTGTTGTTCAGTCATTTGTTGAATATTTTCTCTATTTCAATCCTTCGATTAGCTATTCTATAAATATTGTTATATTGTTTAAACAGGCACACACTTACCTAATTGTGTCAAGAGATGGAATCAAAATTCTGAATATAGACAGACATCGAACGAAACAGAAGCACATACAAGAAAAAATGTAGAAGAACAGTGAACACATAATGATTTGAGCAATTTCAACTACCAAAAAAAAAAATCTTGTTCTGCTTTGATGCGAAAATTGTTTTATCCAACATTTAGGTAAGGACACAATTCTATGAAATGTCTTGAACACAAAACACAACAGTTTTCATACACATGCAAATAGGAGAGCATTGTTATTTTTTGTATTTGTTCTTTTACGTAGATATTTTTTAACACATAGTTATACGCGATTTCATGTTCAAAAATAAATACTGCATGTTTGCCTATTTCCTTGATAGAAATATCTTCATTGTTTTGTCTTTTAATTAGAGTGTTCCAACGAGTTGGCATAGAATCTTCAGGGATTAACTTTGTTAGTTGGATGATATTTGCCCTTCCTGGCTCTATTATATGTTTAGCAATTTTATGGATATGGTTACAGATATGGTTTCTCGGAATAAGGTAAGATCATTGTTATCGTTAAGCATCGATTTAGGCAAGTACAACTTATTAAAAAGCACAGAAGAATTCGAAATATAATGAGAGATTGAAAATAGGTATTTCATTTCTATCACAAAGATATGAATTCATAGTGTGTTAATTTACGTTGTTTGATTGAGTTAAGCCTTCCAATTGATATTTTATGGTGTTGTTTTCTATGTTGTGATGTTATGCTATTGTTTCAGTAAAAGGGAGAAGGTTTGGTACCATTAAAACGTTTAATCCCACTGCCAATGTTTGTACATATCCTAAGTCAGGAATCTGATGTACAGTAGTTGTCGTTTGTTTATGTAATTTATACGTGTTTCTCGTTTCTCGTTTTTTATATAGATTAGACCGTTGGTTTTCCCGTTTGAATATTTTTACACTAGTAATTTTGGGGCCCTTTACAGCTTTTTGTTCGATGTAAGCCAAGGCTCCGTGTTGAAGGCTGTACAATGACCTATAATGGTTTACTTTTATAAATTGTTATTTGGATGAGAGTTGTCTCATTGGCACTCACACCACATCTTCCTATATCTATAATTTTATTATTTTTAATGTATTTCAGAAGTTTGTATTATGTCTTTAAAAAGTAAGAAAAAATATCGCTAAATATTATTCAATAAACTTAAATTGATATATTCAATTAACTTGAAATAAGAATTGTGAGCATCTATTAGAGTATATGCTGCATGTAGTATGTCAAAAGTAAGTTAGAGGTTTGAATATTAAATAATTCACCATTGATACACGCAATCATAGGTAAAGGGAGTAGAACTATAACATAGTAAAATAGATAACTAGTCAGCGTACGAACAAATTAAAACATTTAAACCACTTTTCAGCAGTGTTGCCTTTTATCTATTTTCATTAAAGATTTAAACGAAATGTAGCAGTTTAAACATTTCTGTCAATTATTTATATACCACAGAATTTTTGTGATATGCGTAAACAAATGAATTTAAAAAGTTTAAAACAATCAACGAATTTTATTTTGTTTCATGAACTTGTGTATATTATTCTCTTAGAGAATTATTGTGTTCAACCAAGAAAGAAGATCAAAGAGCTACTAAAATAATAAGAGATGCCTTCGAAAAGTTAGGACCTATGTCGTAAGTATAACTATACATAATTCTTACACTTAGAGTATTTGCTCTCACATTGTTGTCAATACAATGACATTCTATGAGACCCTTATATGCAAGTGAGATATTAAGCTTGCTATAAAACCAGGTTTAATCCGTCATTTTCTACATAAGGAAATGCTTGTATAAAGTAAATGATATGAAAGTTTGTGTGGTGTGTTTGAATTTTTTAATATTTCTGCCATTTGATAAAGGACTTTCCGTTCTAAATTTCCTTGGAGTACGTATTTTTGTTATTTCAATTTTAAATGTATACAAATATAAAAAAATGTTGAACATTCAAATATACCAACGCTGTTAACGTTGATATTCACTAGTTATGTTATGAAAAATGCATCACCTTTAATGATTTAAAGGTAATGTCTGACGTAAAAATGGCTAGTGTATTGCTAGTGTGCTTTGTCCGTGTGACTGTTTATGTTCCTTTTATACATGTGACGTGGATCTGTACTTTAAACATCCCGTCATTATTTTTATTGTTCTACTATAGTTTTTGCATACTTTGAAAGACAAAATTATTTTATATCTCTTCCTGTGTGACGTTTACATTCTGACGTCAAACGTGTTATTCTACACCAAAGTTGCTGTTAATCTAGCCATACGACACAGGACCTAAACTATTTCAATCCTTTATGTTGTGTTTTAACATACATGAATACAAAAAAAATAAGGAAGCAATGAACGTGGTTGTTAAATTTCATATATTCTTGTTTGTGCTTCTTTGTTAAATATTTGTATGTTTTTGTTCTGATTGAGGTTGTGACACAATGATAACCCTATTTTGACAATTTTACCTAGTATGTCTGTTTTGTTCACACATCGTTGATAATATAATGGAAGCTGATGCGACTGAAATATAAGAGGGAGGTTTAGCGCTATATTACCAGGTTCAATCCACCATTTTCTACATAAGAAAATGCCTGTACCAAGTCAGGAATATGACAGTTGTTGTCCATTCGTTTGATGTGTTCAATCTTTTGATTTTGTCATTTGATTAAAGACTTTCCGTTTTGAATTTTCATCGGAGACCAGTATTTTTCTCATTTCACTTTTTTGCAGTGACATTAATTATACAATTGAACTTATACATTATTTTTCAGTTTTGCAGAAATAGTTGTATTAGTCCATTTCGTTTTACTGATTATATTATGGTTCAGCAGAAAGCCTCCATATGTTGATGGATGGGGTTCATGGTTCAAAACAGGGTAATCTTTATTTAAATACTTAAAAGTACAACTCTTTGCGTTAAACGACATTCGAAATGCATATAGTAAAAGTTTCCCAAACCAGTTGTTCATTAAAACAACAGGAATATGAAAACTTGAACAATATAATAAAATAAAGACAAAATATTTGAACAATATACTAGTACAAAGAAAAATATGTTTTATCTTATTGTCTATCCAATCAATCTAAAGCGCACAACCATGCATTTTAAATTCAATTGTCGTCTGAAAACCTTGATGTAGCAATACATAGTGATCACTCGTTGTCCTCGTAATTAAATCTACGTTAAACTTGGTTTACCATAAACTCGTCGAAAACGGTTGAACTGACTTCAACAAAACTTGTACATGACATAAAATATTTCTCTTATTATTTTAATTTTTTATATGGATGATTATTATGGTTCTCATACAAAAACATTCGCCATTTCTGGTCATTTTATCTTTTTTTTAGAGAGATAAGCGGCATACATCTTCCTTGCAATACTCACATATTTAATGATTACACATATACAATGTCACACATTGTATTTACTTTTGTTTTTAATTTGTATAATGTGACACTAACAAGATAAATAGTATTATCGTAACATTTAAATATGCATGTATGTTTGATTTTTTTGAAATACAATGATTTACCTCCCTTTTCTCTAAGATTAATCGGACATGAGTTAGATCTATTTTCTATTTCATACTTCTTTTTTTATAATCTGTAGTTTATTCATTCAGAGTACGTTTATCAAAGATACAAATGTTGTAATACTACATTCATTTTTAACATATATGTTTGTAGATATTTAACAGATTCTGCATCCGCTATATTTATTGTGACGTCCATGTTTATATTTCCATCAGTTCGCCCTGCAGTTTTGTGTTTTAGAAAAACAAAAGGTAATAGAGATAAGTATTAGGGGAATAAGAAGTTGTATCCACATTAATATATCATTCTTTAAAAAATACATGTGACCTGTAGGTCATTTTTATAAGAATATATATACTATGTAGTTACAAAGATTTCAAAGATCAGAGATTTCATCATTGTAAATTAGGATTAAACATATGTTGCCTTTAGACCGTGTATTCACCCAGCAACCTATACAGAGTCAACGAACTAAAACGTAAGCTAACGAATGTATGATAGTTATCAAAAGTACCAGGATTATAATTTAGTACGCCAGACGCGCGTTTCGTCTACATAAGACTCATCAGTGATGCTCTTATCAAAATATTCATAAAGCCAAACAAGTACAAAGTTGAAGAGCATTGAGGATCCAAAATTCCAAAAAGTTGTGCCAAATACGGCTAAGGTAATCTATGCCTGGGATAAGAAAATCCTTATTTTTACGAAACATTCAAAGTTTTGTAAACAGAAAATTGATAAAAATGACCAAATTATTGATATTCATATCAACACCGAAGTGCTGACTACCGCGCTTGTGATACCCTCGGGGACGAAACGTCCACCAGCAGTGGCATCGACCCAGTTGTGTAAATATAGTTATCAAAAGTGCCAGGATTATAATTTAGTACGCCAGACGCGAGTTTCGTCTACATAAGACTCATCAGTGACGCTCTTATCAAATATTTATAAAGCCAAACAAGCACAAAGTTGAAGAGCATTGAGGATCCAAAATTCCACAAAGTTGTGCTAAATACGGCTAAGGTAATCTATGCCTGGGATAAGAAAATCCTTAGTTTTACGAAAAAATCAAAGTTTTGTAAACAGAAAATATATAAAAATGACCAAATTATTGATATTCATGTCAACACCGAAGTGCTGATTACTGGGCTTGTGATACCCTCGGGGACAAAACGTCCACCAGCAGTGGCATCGACCCAGTTGTGTAAATATAGTTATCAAAAGTACCAAATTATAATTTAGTACGCCAGACGCGCGTTTCGTCTACATAATACTCATCAGAGACGCTCTTATCAAAATATTTATAAAGCCAAACAAGTACAAAGTTGAAGAGCATTGAGGATCCAAATTCCAAAAAGTTGTGCCAAATACGGCTAAGGTAATCTATGCCTGGGATAAGAAAATCCTTATTTTTACGAAACATTCAAAGTTTTGTAAACAGGAAATTTATAAAAATGACCAAATTATTGATACTCATGTCAACACCGAAGTGCTTACCAATGGGCTGGTGATACCCTCGGGGACGAAACGTCCACCAGCAGTGGCATCGATCCAGTGGTGTAAATAGTTATCAAAATTACCAGGATTATAATTTAGTACGCCAGACGCGCGTTTAGGTAATCTATGCCTGGGATAAGAAAATCCTTAGTTTTACGAAAAATTCAAAGTTTTGTAAACAGGAAATTTATAAAAATGAACACATTATTGATATTCATGTCAAAATTATATGAGCACTACTCAAATGTTGGAGATCTCATTCTAACCTCTAGATGTACTGGTATATAGCGAGTCTGAGATATAACGTGGTAGTCTCATAAATCTCTATTTACCAGATCTATAAGTGTAACATGAGTGATATAAAATGCACTATATCGGTTTGTTATGTTCGATATTTTAAGTGTAACAATAAGGAAGCCGTTTACTAAATATTTTATATCAACACACTTGACTTCTGTTGATGTGATTTACAAGGCTTTCCAACAAGGGTCTGTATTTGTTGTACCATAAATCAATAATTAGAACAATTATATCTTTTAACATATAGATAAAACAAGGAGTGGAAAGTGCTATTCCTGTTTAAAACATAGTGTATATTCTATTCTTTCTGCTCAGGGATCAAATGTGGCAATTGTTACTCAATAAGGGTGACACGGTAGTATTTGCCATTTAGACTTCTCTTTTGTGTACTCTACTTAAGTCAATGTATCTGAACAGTGCGATGGGATAAAATATACAGTATCAACTGAACATACTTTCCCAAACTGAGGGATGAATCAGGTGTAGGAAATATGAAATAATTTTACATACAGGAGAAAATAATGTTTTGAGACTTTTTTTTTAATTTTGTATTCACTGCCTGATAAAAGACATAAAAGCACTAATGCTTTGTGTTTTTAACAATAAAAAAAAGTACACGGTCATGATACATACAAGTATTCAAATTCGTTTTTGAATAGTATCATGCAAGTACTTCAGAAAGCTGTGTATGTAGAATTTTGGGCAGTGTTCCAAAAATCGAAAAAGGCTATCAATATCCCTTATAAACGATGCAACACTGAATAATAATACATACATATACTATAATTGATTTAGTCATACAACACTTTGTGTTTATCTATCAGGAGGAACTCACTATACACAGACAAAATGCAAAAATGCAGTTAAACATTTTACTAGAAATTGTTAAACTTCATTTTTCTCGATTGGCAAGTAATATTTGTTAGTCTTTATCTCCTGTGCGGTTTGAGTATATGAAGTCTCTGTAGAAAAGAGCATACATAATATCCAAAAAGACATTGGTCATAGAAGTTGTTTTAATCAGTGGACAACTTTCATCTTTCATCTTTCGAGTAACAGTATGTGTATTCATTTATTACTTATTTCACTATACAACATCTTTGTATTTATACTTCTGCTCTGTACAATTGGGAAACGAGAAATATTAATAAAAATGTAATAATGATTCCATTGATGATATCATTTTATTCCTGTAATGATTAAGGATTTCCAAAAGATGACAGACCGCATAAATCGGTGCCACCTATATTGGACTGGCCTACTGTTGAGAAGAAGTTTCCATGGGGTGTTCTATTATTGATAGGAGGAGGATTCGCTTTGGCAGATGCCTGTGAGGTAGGTAATACACATATTACAAAATCTTAAATTTGAACTTTTCAGTAAAAGTATTTATCAACAGTTATTTAAATGAGTTAAGATGTCAAATTTACAAAATAAAAAGATATAGTATCATTAATGTTTAAATTTGATATTTCGTAGAAATCTGGTTTATCTTCATGGATCGGATCACATTTAGAAGCCTTTAAGGAGTTGGACACGTGGGTTATGGTCCTTCTCTTTACATCATTAGTAGCTGTATGTACAGAAGTTACTAGCAATACAGCAACTATAACACTCTTGTTACCTATTCTTGGAGATCTGGTAAGTATTTTGGGTTTCGTTTTTTTTTTTGCATTTTCAGTTATATTGATATGGGACATTGAAAATAATGTGCATTGTACCGACTTAAATGTTCCAATTACTCCCAAATGCTAACAAAGAGAAGGACGAAAGATACCAGAGGTACAGTCAAACTCATAAATCGAAAATAAACTGACAACGCCATGGCTACAAATGAAAAAAAAACAACAGACAAACAATAGTACACATGACACAACATGAAGAAAACTAAAGAATAAGCAACACGAACCCTACCAAAAACTAGGGGTGATCTCAGGTGCTCCGGAAGGGTAAAAGAGGGACGAAAGATACCAAAGGGACAGTCAAACTCATAAATCTAAAACAAACTGACAACGCCATGGCTAAAAATGAAAATGAAAAAGACAAACAAACAACAGCACACACGACACAACATAGAAAACTAAAGAATAAACAACACGAACCCCACCAAAAAACTAGGGGTGATCTCAGGTACCCCGGAAGGGTAAGCAGATCCTGCTTCACATGCGGCACCCGTCGTGTTGCTTATGTGATAACAAATCCGGTAAATAGTCTTACTCGGTAGGTCACATTCATGAAAGGGAAAGGGATTGTAGTTACGACGTAAGGAATATATAAGCAGATCCTGCTCCATAGCATATTGTTATATATCGCTAAGTTCAGATAGAGGCAACAGAATATAACGATGTTAAAAAATAAAAAAAAATCATTTTTAACAGACTGAAACCGCGTGCGCCTCCTGCTTTGCATGCAGTGCCAATCATAAGTATCAAAATCTAGTCAAAATGTCAAGCTATGGAATATGACAAAATCGTCTTATTTGCAGATCTGGCATTTTTTCTTCTTCATATCTATACCAGAGTAACATGCATCTGGTAAATAGAGATATATACACGTCGTACCGACCAACAGATTCGTGGTGGTGACCGTAAATTTGCATATTGATATAAGAAGATGTGGTATGAGTGCCAATGAATAATGTCTTTTTTGTAATTCGTCTTCATAACATAAATGGAGAAACTTTGTATTAAGAGGCGAATCCCTGTTAACATATTCTGTATACTGTAAACATGCAAAACTTAATCTTCAAACAATGGCGTAGAATGTTAACTTGGCATTGCACAAGGTCATGCTTTTTTCTGACTGTTTATGACGTCTTTACACTAAATCCATTGGATGTTGGATTTGTACGGATTAATAGTTAAGTCTTAGATGCATGATTTTTTTATTAGCTGTTAGTGGCTTTGAACTAGCTGTCAGATAACTGCGAGTACTCTCAGATCTGTTCCTACTGTCTTTGTGTTGTTGGGATGTATACGTACCCGGCCACGTCTACTTGTATTTCTGTCCATCTGATGAGTTAAGCCTTTTTAGACTGATTTTTATAGTTCGTTCTTATGTTGTAGTGTTATACCACTGTCCCAGGTTAGGGGGGGGGGATCCCGCTAACATGTTTAACCCCGCCACATTATTTATGTATGTGCCTGTCCCAAGTCAGGAGCCTGTAATTCAGTGGTTGTCGTTTGTTTATGTGTTACATATTTGTTTTTCGTTCATTTTTTTTATATAAATAAGCCGTTAGTTTTCTCGTTTGAATTGTTTTACATTGTCATATCGGGGCCTTTTATAGCTGACTATGCGGTATGGGCTTTGCTCATTGTTGAAGGCCGTACGGTGACCTATAGTTGTTAATGTATGTGTAATTTTGGTCTCTTGTGGACAGTTGTCTCATTGGCAATCATACCACATCTTCCTTTTTATATATAAGGATGTTTATAATCAATAGAAAAACTTAAATCGTTTATTTTGTCAAATATGTTAGGTAGATGTAGTCCATTTGTGTCAATTTCAAGACATATATAAAGATATGAAAAACATTTTATTTTCTGTAGTATCTTTATGAATGAAGTCGGTCTTATTCAGTGCGAAAAAAGGACTTTTCGATGTACTGGCTATACTTGAAAAAACATGCATTTGACAAAACAAATTAATTTTGGTATCTATGATAAATTTATTGGTTTTATGCCACTGTAAGTGAAGGTTTCCTCCCCAATTATACCTGCAGCCCATAAGTCAGTATTTATGTGGTAACATGGATTATCATTGATATGGACATAAATATGAATTAATATTTCCAATTACGAAGATTTTCTACCACAGGAATAGACAAATTGATCTGTATTTGGTCTATTCGATATTTTCTTAACTTAAAAGTTGGCATTTCCTTGATCATTTTAGGTGTTCATCTCAATAACTTCTGAGCTGGAGATGAAGGCCTTCTAAATATTTGTATAAATTGTTCTCTTAATTGCAAATGTATAAAACGCAATATTCTGCTAAAACGTTACAAATAACGTAATGTAAATAATTATTACTTTCTTCTTTATCGGTACAGGCAGTCCGTTTACAACTGAATCCCTTGTATTTAATGTTTCCATGTGCCATTGCTACGTCTTTCGCATTCATGCTTCCTGTTGCAACACCACCAAATGCTATAGTATTTGCGACTGGATATATTACCGTTAAAGATATGGTAAGGTTTTTTATAATTGAAACAATACAATTAAATGTTATATCTATTAAAATCCGACACAATTAAAAAAAATATAAACACTCTATTTGTTACTCGTTAAGTGATATGAATAGACTAGCATACCAATAAAAGAAAAACGCTGAAATACAAATCTTGATATTAATTAAAGGATCTTTTTTCGTCATTTTAAGTTCAACCTGGAAAAAAGAAACATGATGAACGATGTCATGGGATTATGGTTAAAAAGTGTAATGTTGGAACACTAATCAAAATTCAACTTCACAACGAACATGAATCAACTGAAAACTACAAGTCTGTCTATCAAGATTCTTCAAAACAACTATGCCGTAGTTATTCCGTTGTCAGTCAAAATACAAATTATGAAACATTATGTACAAATGTCGAATTTTTAAGACGGTTGTAACTTGAATTTTTTCTTTGTATTTTATTCTAACGGATAAAAGAGGGGCGAAAGATACCAGAGTAAAACACGAAACATATATATACTCTAGATAGAATAAAAGATTAGTTCAGTAAATTTTACCTCGAAATGAAAACAAATGAAAACAAGACTTTATAAATCCCATGCGTCCGACGTTCTTTACTGGAATTGCCTTCATGATCAAGGAACGCTCAAAGCCGAATATTTAAAAGCCAAGGATGTATCACTAGCGAAACAAGTGAAGAGTTTTATAACCAAAATGGACACACACAAAACAATAGCAATTCCATCTTATGTCAACTTTGATAGGGGGAGTTTCCTAATAATTTATAAATTTATAAACGGATTATTTAAGAAAGGTTTGTTAAACATCAAGTGAGTGTCGACGTACTGACTGCTGAGCTGATGATAACATCGGAACACTTATAAAACGACAATATGAATATACAATGATAAACGATCAAACGACATCCCCTTTTAAAAGCAATATAAGCTTGATGTTAAAAAAGGAATCACAATGATGCATACGATATTTAAACAACATTATATTCTCGAGGTCCAGGTATGACACATTTGAGATACTTAGTATCTATTTTTTGAGCTCACAGTGATATGTTTGTTTTATATGAAGTGATAAAACAAGTTAAGGCCACCCATTTTCGTGTTAAAGTCAAATCTTTTCCCACTTAGTGTCAGTTATTTGTTGTATTTCTGTTCAACCCTTTATCGGGTAAATTTAGATTTTAACAGGAATGAAAATTCACATCAAAGTTTTTATGTATCTCTATATTTTCATATTACTAAACTTGTTTTATACTTAATTTCAAATGTCAAAAGTTTTAATCTTGACCTTTTTGCATCGAAATAGCTTTGGTACGGTTCGTTTCTGGGTCAACGATGTAAATCGGTTAAGGTACACATGCGATGACTGAAAAAGGACGTAAAGTAACAGTCACATTTGTTGATATGTTCATTTTAAAATAAATAGCAATAGATTAACATGCAACATCCAATACCCGGATATATCAGAGGACAGAAGTAGAGTAGTCAGGAAGCACAAGGACTTGCGAGAAATGAGAATGACAGAACCTTCGCTCCATTTAATACCAAGATCGTTCTCATATGTCTAGAATTTTTTAATATACAACGTTATGGTATTATTTGTATTTTGTAGGCATCAGCTGGATTTATGGTGAACATTTTATGTATATTGGTACTGAATGTAGCAGTAAATACTTGGGGGATGGCATATTTTAATCTTAACGTTGTTCCTCCAGAATTTTTAAATGGACACAACACCACTATGAATGTAACGACTGTTAGTCCATAGTGAACACGTGATCTGATTTTTTTAACTGTTTAAAAAATATTGAATAGCATCCGGTGTATCTTTAATACATGTATATGCATCACTTTGATAAAAATTATTGTTTATAAATTTAGTAAATTTTACAGTTGCTATTTTTTCTCACCATCAAGTAGTTTATAGTCATTTTAATTGTTCTGATTATTGGCTATTCTTATATTTCCTTGCTTCCTAAAACTGTTCTTCGTGAGAATATCCGAGTGATGTTGAGATTTGTCGAGATTTATTTTGCTAATATTTTTTATACTTTATCATTGATGTAAATCTCGATAGCATACAGAAAAAAGTAAGAAAGAATCGGGATCTTTAATGATAAATAAACTTGTTCAAAGGTTTACTACTCTTTGCTCGTTTTGCTACAAGGAAAAGAGCCATTTAAGATTCTACAAAGTAAACTCTTATCGAACGACGTTTTCATGTTCAGATAACTGCAAATTTTGCATATGTAGGTCACATCATTAATAAATGTGCAATACGGTAAATGATAATGTAACCACAACTTCATAAAAAACTAACCTTAATAACTATGTTTAAATTAAATTGGTCCGACTGACGAACAAACCGGAACATATGATGCCCCTATTATTTCAGGCGTGCAAAAAAAATTGATTGTTTACAGAAAATCATATTCATCTTAATAGGTGTTGTTGAATATATTTATCGACAAGAATAAATTTCAGACGTCTGAAACGCTTTGCCTGTACCAAGTCAGAAATATGACAGTTGTTATCCATTCGTTTGATGTGTTTGAGCTTTTGATTACCGTTTGATTATGACTGATATCTAGAAATTGACTATGAGGCGGGTCGGTTGAAAACAAAACATTACGACTAAAGGGATGCTTTCAGCTTCCCAATTGTGACCTTTTCATTTTTAAACCAAGAGTTCTAAATGTTGAAGTTGAAATCCTAACTTCGTAAATTTTACGGACGTCATCACGAGTTCGTTTACCGTTATGGAATATACGTTTCACAGATGATATCGGATATGTTCCGTATGTCGTAACTATAACCCCGTTCCCTTTTCACGAATGTAACCAACCGGATTTGATTAACTACAGGCTTTATAATAACATGAGCACAATGACGGGTACCACATGTGGAGCAGGATCTGCTTAACTTTCCGAAGTGCCTAGGATTACCCCAGTTTCTGTTGGGGTTCGTGTTGCTGTTGTACCCCTATTAGTGACATATTTATTTATTCACACATCGTTGTCAATATAATGGAATTTGATGCGACTGTCATGCAAGTGAGAGGTTCAGCTAGCTTTACAACCAGGTTTAATTCACCATTTTTGTACAGAAGGAAATGCCTGTACCAAGACAGGAATATGACAGTTGTTATCCATTCGTGTGATGTGTTGAGCTTTTGAATTTGCCGTTTGATTAGGGACTTTCCGTTTTGAACTTTCTTTTGAGTTCAGTATTTTTTTTATTTTACTTTCTGCTGTATTCACTCTCAATATGATTGCTGAAGACCACATGTTTAGAAGCCAAGAATGTATAACAAGTGGTGTTTTCTCTAAGTCTATCCACAACTGGGATTCATAGCACGAGAATTCAGCTAGTCCTATACAATACAATGGCTTTAAATCAAAAATCTATCATAATAGTTATCAAAGATACCAGAATTATAATTTAGTACGCCAGACGCGCGTTTCGTCTGCATAAGACTCATCAGTAAGCATGTTTCTGTGGCATTCTTTATTTTCAGTTGAATGAAATTAAAAGCGATCAACATAGTCACGTCTACAACTTTAACGATAAATTGTTCATAGACAGTGAGTAAATCATACATAAAAAAACTATAGAGATACTGCTCATGCAACAAGGCAAAATATGTTCCAAAAACATAATGACTTGCAAGTCAATAATTTAACTTCATTGAAAAAAATATTGAATATAATGGAATATATATTCAAAGATGAAATCAAAATTTTATAAATTATATGCTTCCGGACCGGTTTCCTGTGTTAATCTGCATCTGGAACGCTCAAAGCCGTAAATGTAAAAACAAAGATGTATAAGAACAGAATCGTTTCAAGTGCTATATAATAAACTCATCATAGATACCAGGATTGAAATTTTATATTTACGTCAGTCGCGCGTTACGTCTACAAAAGACTCATCAGTGACGCTCGAATAAAAAATGTTAAAAAAGGCAATTAAAGTACGAAGTAGAAGAGCATTGAGGACCAAAAATTCCTAAAAGTTTTGCCAAATACAGCTTAGGTTATCTATTACTGAGGTAGAAAAGCCTTAGTATTATATGACCAAAAGAAATTCGCGAATTAATCAAAATCCATCTAACGTCTCTTTGCCTGATGGAGCATATATAATTGAATCAACTCATCAAAATGTTCTTTTCAATGAAAAAACAAGAATTTTCGTAAAGTATCAGTAGAGATACCATGTTTGCATTTCCGTTGACATTTGCATCGGTATGTAAAAAAAGGGCTCTTATCTATATTTTTGAATAACGCATTGTAAGGCTAAAAATGAAGGGTCGATAATATCTTTTTTATAACAAATACTAATGAAGCTTCTGTGGTCCTGTATATAAAGGTTCTAGCATCTTTTTATACGTCTCACCAGAAAGGAGGTCTAATTACATTTGGATCATATTCGCTCCAAAAAACGTGATCACACTCGAAAAAAATCGATTAAACCACTCGAACAATCACAATCTCAGCCGGACACTATATCTACTACGAAACAGAAAGAAGTGAATGAACCAGTTGATTGAAATACAAATAAACATTGTTATTCAGTATTATTATTGATATATATTATATGACCTCACATTCGTTTGTTAACACTACTTTTAGTTTCACCTATTTATAATAATCTGCAAAGGTTAGAATGCGTAAACAATATCATTCTATTTGCAATATAGATAGATAATATTCGTAACTCCGCTGGGTAATAGTCCGAAAAGCGATGGTAATGAATCACCTGTTATTAAGGTTTATACGTTTTGACGTTTTGAGTTTAGATAATGCAAAGTTGTTTTAGACTCATCAGCATCTTAAAATCTAAAGATTATGTAAAGGAGACCATACAATTGAAATAATTATAAGCATTTTCTAAAATTGCTGTTTATCATATTAATCTGAATGTGAAATTTCACAAAGGATTGAAAGCCGTCATTGAAAAAAATCAATTAAATCTGATTCAGTGGATACAGCATGATCATATGACGGAACTCGTGACACTGGGTGTAATTTGAGAACACGATGTATTTGTGTGCAATTGTGACGCGGTGAGTGTTTCGTGGATAAAATATATACTTACTGTCAAATATAGACATTGTAGTTAAAAGTACGCGTCGCCAGTAGAAGAGGGAAGAAAAATACCAGAGGGACAGTCAAACTCAAAAATCGAAAATACACTGACAACGCCATGGCTAAAAATGAAAAAGACAAACAGACAAAAAAAGGGCACATGACACAACATGTGGCAACTCTTCAACTACAGTACTGTTATACTTAAATGGAATTTTAGTATTTTGACAGTTAATCTTCAGTAGAAATTGAAAATCGTTGATCGTTTAGGTCTTACCACTGGTAATATGGTGGTCCCTTATTCCGAGTAGGATTCCATTAACATGCACATCGTACAAATCATTCGGGTCCAGGACCATTCCAGTATATCTTATTATAATCCTGTTGTTATACATCCCATTTTTTATGAACATGTATCTAGCATTGGTTTATTCAAAATATAATTATATTTGTTATGGAATACATTTTTTCAGATAAAGGCATATCCTCATCAGGTATCCCTCAGCATGTGTTTCCCTTTTTGTAACATAAAGATCTGTTCAAATTCCATTTTCATGTATATATTGGGATAATGTTCCCTCTATCCCCATATGTAAAAATTAAATTCGAACAATTCTTTATATTACAAAATGTAAACATATGGCCATTTTATCATACAACATATTAATTATCATATAAACATAATTAGTTGGTTCAAAAAACAAAAGCAAAAATAATCATTATATAGAAATAACAATTCTTAAAGAAAGGAATACAAGGGTAACAAATATATAAAAACCTAGCTATCTAGTCACAGGATACATTGCACATATCCGTGTTGTGATGAAAAACTGATTTAGTTTTTTTATATATCAAGAAGAATACTAAAAATTTATGTTGGGAGATTTCCGAATTTAAATTTTCTTGCCTGTAATCAAAAACATGACTTTCCCTGCTTTTTCGCCAAGTCTTTGTAACTTGAAATAAGGTTACCATTACTCTTTCGACCATTGTAGTTTAAGAATTGAAACTACGATTTTGGTAATATGTGGTTGTAAAATCAAGGTTTTAGTTTTATTTATATTTATAGTTTGTTACTAATTTTCACAGAAATTTATTTTAATTTATTTATACTGTTCTGTAGACCTTATTTACTGAAAAGTAGATCATCTACACAATATCGTGATCCAAAAGAGGGACGAAAGATACCAAAGGGACAGTCAAACTCATAAATCTAAAACAAACTGACAACGCCATGGCTACAAATGAAAAAGACAAACAAACAACAGCACACATGACACAACATAGAAAACTAAAGAATAAACAACACGAACCCCACCAAAAAACTAGGGGTGATCTCAGGTGATCCGGAAGGGTAAGCAGATCCTGCTCCAGATGTAGCACCCGTCGTGTTGCTTATGTGATAACAAATCCGGTAAATAGTCTAATTCGGTAGGTCACATTCATGAAAGGGAAGGGGCTTGTAGTTGACGAAAGGAACATATCCGATATCATTTGTGAAACGGTTATTCCATAACGGTCAACCAACTCGTGATGGCGTCCGTAAAATTTACGAAGGGATGATTTCAACTTCACCATTTGGAATTCTTGGTTTAATAGCTTCCTTGTGAGCAGCAACTCTCTATCAAGAAAATCCAAGGGTTGAGTCTACTAGTTTTGGATAACAATACACTATTACCATACACTGAATAAAGCAATTCTAGATAACTCGAAATACATGTTCATAGGAAATGTTATTTGTTACTTAATGAATGGCTATTATTTATTTTGAATTTATTGAACCATAAAATTAATTTTTGACTCTTCAATGAGTCAAAAATTAATTTTATGGTTCTATAAATTCAAAATAAATTATTGCCATTCATTATAAATAAATTTCTATCAAAATTAAGGCTCAAAGAATTTTTTGTATTATTTATATAAACAATAACAACGTACACACATGTTGGCGTATGAATACACAACGTCAGAGTGGACGTGTCGCCATAAAAATTGACAGCATTGAAAATAAAAAAAATACATACTTTAACCAATCAGACGACAGTAAATACACCAAATTTACTGTTTAATTCAGTGTTGGCGTATGAATACACCAAATTTACTGTTCAATTCAGTGTTGGCGTATGAATACACCAAATTTACTGTTCAATTCAGTGTTGGCGTATGAATACACAACGTCAGAGTGGGCGTATCGCCATAAAAATTGAATACATTGAAAATAAAAAAATACTTTTAACCAATCAGAAGACAGTAAATACACCAAATTAATTTATAATGTATTAAAATAAGATATGCTAGATTGGTCCTAGACCAGACTGATTTTATTATTTCATTTACTGTCATCTGTTTTTATCCTTTTTCAATTCCTTGTTATCTGTTTCATAAAGCCAAACCAATTTGCTGTTTTGCTGTTATTTGATCCATCCTTGTCCCCTTTTTTTTGTATACATAAGACCACCAAAGATTCAGATCCCAAGTCATGTGACTTACGGTTATGTTAGGTTGAACGACCTTGAACTGATGTAACTAAAAGTTAATCAAAGATCAGACAAACGTATTTTTATTTACATCAATTTTATTTGCAAATTTGAATTTTTATCTTGTTGATTTTCAAAAGTTAACGAGATTTTGTGAACATTATTTTCTCTTATGAAGTAAACAGACGGTGAAAAACATCGCAAACACAAGGATGAAAGTAATGGGCGTTACAAATGAATACTGTATCGAAAGAATTTTGCAATATTGAGACCATTTTAAATATTTTGTCACTTTTCCTTTGTCCTCTGTAACAAAACATAATGACAATTAATTAAACATCTCACATTACGCTAAATTTATTTGTCATTAAGATACAAATAATCATTCGAGTTTTCCAATAAAATGCATACGTGTTTTTGTTCCAGGTTTGTTTTGAACAATTGTGCATTTTTTCTTGTGTTACCATAAAAGTAATTTCCAGTCATTACTGGTCACTTTTATTAGGATTGTTGCCAATTTTGAATCATCAACATGTATATATATGATACAGCTGTCAATTTGATGCAATATGCATTGAGTGAACTATAGCATACCATTGAGTGCATGCAGTTTTATATTTTACCTCTAATTCATTTGTTCCCAACTTATGTTTTAAAATTGACTGTTTAAGCGTCGTAATGTGATATATCAAACACTTCTTTTCTGAGATTTGAAGATGGATGGAGTTTATCAAAAGAACGATTCAAAGAACACAAATCGTAAGTTATTTTTATAAAGTGGTAATTTAATAAATAATTGACTTTTTATAGTTTATTTATTAATTTCACACACAATAATTTCAAATGGTTGACCGTATTCAAATTATCATCAAATTTGCGGGCGATTGTTTATTTATTTTTATTCTCACCTTTAGGCGCATCAATAAATGGCATTTGACCCTAACAATGTTTTTCTAAAAATTCATTAAACATATTGACCATAACAAAGAAAGATAGTATCATCAATAAACTTTAAAAGTTTTTAACAACCATATCTATCAAAGGTATCTTTTTCATTATTTTGTTGTTTGTCTTCTGGTGAGTGATTGGATAGGTCAATCAAAGTTAAAGTGGTTAGATATCTTTCGAATTGTGTAACTATTCTTTGGTAAAAACAGTATGTTCTTCTTGTTGTCGAAAGGAAAATAAAAGTAGATCATAAAGCATATGTTGTGTACAAGATGTAAAATTGTACAAATTATAATTCGTACAAGGTTTTTGTACAAGTTATAAGTTTTTTGACACATTTTGCACAGGTGATAAAAGTTTATCTTCAAAAATGCATCAGTCTATTGTCTTAAATTCAAATTTATATACTTCAACCTAACATTGTGTGCTATTCTCTTTGTCCTAAAACTGGAAATGAGGATACGTGAATGGCTAAAATTCTAATTTTATTTTTCTTCTGATACCAAAATCAAATCCATTAAAAAGTCTTTTTGTGTGATTATAATGTGTTGTATCATTAATCAGTATTAGACTGTATCATGAAGTTGTGGAAATATGACAGAAATATGCGAAACAAATAACTGTGATTGCATCATCCCTTTGTGTTATGCGAGTCATAAAGCACTAATAACTTGTACAAAAGATCTGTACAATTTATAATTTGAACAACATTACAACTTGTATACAACATATACATGAAGTACACAACAATACGACACAAATAACTAAAAGATCATTTAATGGTCAGTATATAATATATCGATTGTCTATCACAGCTCTGGCATAATGGTCATGTGTTTTGTATTTCAAATGAACGGGTTCAGTAGGGTTCGTGACCCCTCAGTATTTATCTTCTTTTAGTTCTTTAGATTCTTTGTTGTTCTTTAGCTTGTTTGTTGTTCTTTAGCTTGTTTGTTGTTCTTTAGCTTGTTTGTTGTTCTTTAGCTTCTTTGTTGTATTTTTTATTTCCAGTCATTAAAGGTCACTTTTATTAGGATTGTTGCCAATTTTGAATCATCAACATGTATATGTTCCGGACCATATGAGTATTTGGACCATACGCGTATGGTCATGACCATATGCGTATACTCATATGGTCCGACCATACGCGTATGGTCCGACCGTACGCGTATGATCGGACCATATGAGTATATACTCGTTTGGTTATAAACGAGCCGGACCATATGAGTATTTGGACCATATAGGTATATTTTTCAATAATATACATGAGAAAACTTTATAAAATAACAATGATTGCTACATGCAATTGTATTATTTACAATTCAAATAACATTAAATATTGATGCCAAAGTTAGTTTTCATCGCTAATTGTATTCTTGCATGGATGCGTAATGTGACTTTTACGTCCCCACGGTACCATAGCCTTTCTTTGGTCCTGGGTCATTCCGATGTGTCTACGGTGAAAAAGCTCTAGATCTCCAATATCGTTACATGACTGAAGTACATCATATCACCAGACAACTTTAAAAAATAAGCTAGTGTCCTTGCCGGTGACGTCATTCATTTTTTTTAAAACAAAACATGTATAAGTATAAAAAAATATGAATATTGCACTGCTAATGCTAATTATACTAAGTTTCAAAAGTAAGCAATTTATTAGACTCGTTATCCTGTCGATTGTTACGTCAGGTTATAGTAAAACAGTTGACTTCTTGTGTAACAGTTCATTAAGATATTTTTGGAAGTTATCTTCCCAGGTCGACATTTTGCAATTAACTCGTAATAACATATCGGTAATGAAAAAAAAAATGTGTTTACTATAGTTTTGACTAGTGATGAAATTTACTGTGTGAAACTGCTTATTTTATTTAGTTAATCTTGTTATTACTAATTTTTAATGAAAACATAACCTTTGGTAGTGTCTTTTTAATGACGTGACAACTAGAAGGGTTATATAAAGAGGTAAGAATAAATGTACCTCTTAACTACCCCGACCATACGCGTACGGTCCGACCATACGCGTATGGTCGGACCATATGAGTATATACCCATATGGTCATGACCATACGCGTATGGTCCAAATGCTCATATGGTCCGGAACATATATATATATATATGGTATATCTGTCAATTTGGTGAAATCTGCATTGAGTGAATTATAGCATACCATTGAGTGCATGCAGTTTTATATTTTACCTCTTATTCATTTGTTCCAAGTTTATGTATCAACATTGACTGTTTGCGTGTCGTAATGTGATCTATCAGACACTTCTTTTCCTAGATTTTAAGATGGATGGAGTTTACCAAAAGAACGATTTAAAGAACACAAATCGTAAGTGTTTATTTAATACATAAATTGACTTTTTATAGTTTATTTATTTATCTCACACAATAATTTCATATGGTTGACCGTATTCAAATTATCATAAAATGGGTGACAATTGTTTACTTATTTTTGTTCTCACCTTAAGGCGCATCAATAAATGGCATTTAATCACAACAGTGTTTTTCTAAAGTTTCATCAAATGTATTGACTATTTCAAAGAAAGATAGTATCATCAATAAACTTTAAAAGTTTTTAACAAACATAGCTATCAAAGTTATCTTTATCATTGTTTTGTGGTTTGTCTTCCGGTGAGTGATTGAATAGGTCAAACAAAGTTAAAGTCGTTAAATATCTTTCTTATTGTGTAACCATTCTTTGGTAAAAACAGTATTTTCTTCTTCTTGTCAAAAGAAAAAGAAAAGTAAATCCTGTGTATACATGAATAAGACAATCATACGAAAAAAATAACTAAATAATATTTAATGATCAGTATATAATATATTGTTTGTTTATCACAACACTGGTATAATGGTTATGTCTTTTGTATTTTAAATGAAAGTGTTCAGTAGGGTTCGTGTTCCTCATTCTTTATTTTCATTGTTGTGTTTTGTTATTTGTCCTCCGGTCGCTTTTAGTTTTATACCATCATGTCGTTATCAATGTGTTAGCCCCTGATGATATTGAATTTCCATTTCAACTTCGTACTTTATTTGGCCTTTTTAACTTTTTTGGATTCGAACGTCACTGATGAGTCTTTTGTAGACGAAACGCACGTCTGGCGTATATACAAAATTTAGTCCTGGTTTCTATAATGAGTTTATTTAGTATCTTCCATCTCTCTTTTTAAAGTAAAAGAGAACAATCGAATTGTACCAAAACTGTTTCTACGATGCTGACGTATTTTTATCTAAATAATTATTTTTTTCTCTACCATTTTAACGTCTAATGTCGGGCTTGATACAACTGAATTTACAACTTGTTGACATTTTGTGTCTGTACACGACTATCAAAAGTATATTACAGGAGTGCGCTCGCTGTCATTTCAACCCCGCCCAATTGTGTAGGTCCTTTCCCAGGTCGGAAGTCTGCATTTCAGTCGATGTCGTTAGTTGATGCCTGCTATAAGTGTTAAAGTTTATTGTTTTAGGCTAGCATAAACGAGGTCACTTTTTTCTCGTTTTAAATATTTTACATTTTATCATGTCGGTTCTTCTTATATCTTACAGTTTGGGTTTTTCTTATTGATAAGAAAGGTATGTGAAAGGTGTGCGTATTATAAAAACCGTCTACCAATCCCATTTCTTTTATTTTTTGGAGGGGGTGTAAAATAGAGCTGTCTAGTTTGTTATTTGTTCTTGTTTTCTTTAAATATATCCTTTGACAAGTTTCTGTTTGTTGAGTGTTCAGTTTGCTTTTATGGTTATTCTTTTATGAAATATTTAATGATATTTGTACATATACTTGTGTGGATTTTGATAATAATGCATTACTGTTTATAATGTTAATGTTTAGAATAAAGAACTGCAATTTTGAGTATTGATAGATGTCCATTACTAGACTGGACTTCTTGTATTGCTTATGGTCATGTGGTACTTGCACTGATTTCGGCTATCGATATTATCAATAAATTTTAAAAGTGTTTAACAAACATTTCTATCAAAGATATCGTTTTTATTATGCAGTAGTTTTTCTTGCGGAGATTGATTGAATAGGTCACACAAAGTTAAAGCGGTTAGATATCTTTCGAATTGTGTAACAATTTCTTGGTAAACAGATTTTATCTAATTGTTGTTGAAAGGAAAGTGTCACGATTTGAATAAAAGTAGATCGTGAATACATGAAGTAGACATTACACAAATACCACACAAATAACTTAAAGATCATTCAATGGTCAGTATATAATATATCGATTGTCTATCACAGCTCTGGTATAATGTTCATGATTTTGTATTTCAGATGGAAGGGTTGAGAAGGGTTCGTGTTCCTCAGTTTTTAGTTTCTTTGTTGTGTTTTGAGTACGGGTATATGTCTTTTTGTTGTTATTCGTGTTATACCATTAAATTCTCCCTCATAAATTCGTCCGAATTTAAAACATTTCTAATCTATCTACATGGCGAAATAAGAGGCAAGTCAAAATGCAGTAACTTCGATAATATACTATGCAGAACGTGTTGTTACTTTGAAGTTACTGAGAGCACCTCGATACAAATTATCCAAGTATCGGACTTATATACCCCACCCGTATTCCCGCCTATGAAATGCTGGTGCAGTACTCACTAAAGACTTATATATAGATACTATCCAACCAGTTCTTCAAACTTGTTCTACAAACCACAGTTACTAAAGATAGAAATAGATAAGGAAAAAACCCCAAATATAACGGAATAGCAATAAATTGGCATAGTCAATTTGTCAACCCTTTATGAGTTTTGATATTCCTTTGATATCTTCCGACTATCTTTTTTAAAGTAAAATACAAAATTGTAGTAACAATACAATTGTACCAAAATCAGTTCTTCGATGTAGTTTTCCCTGATTAATTGTTTTCTTACTATTTTTACAATATTATACTACAGGAGGAGACCTCTCACTGTCATAACAACTCTGTACAATTATTTATGTCTCTTGGTTGATAGCTGCTTTAATGTTTTAGGTTTATTGTATTAGACTAATCATACACGAATTTCTTTTTTTCGTTTGAATTATTATCATTTTATCATGTCGGTGCCAATTATATCTTCCAGTATGAGTTTTGCTTATTGGTCAGAGAGATAAGGGGAAGGTTTGCGTATTATCAAAAACCGTCTACCCATCCTATTTCTTTGGGAATTTTTTTTTTTATTATTGTTTTTGTTCTTTTGTTTTTTGTGGTGGAGGGGGGTAGGGGGATATGAAAATTCGAGCTGACAAGATTGTGTTTGTTGTGTATATGAAAAAAGAAGATGTGGTATAATTGCCAATGAGACAACTCTCCACAAGAGACCAAAATGACTCAGAAATTAACAGCTATCGTACGGCCTTCAACAATGAGCAAAGGCCATACGCATAGTCAGCTATAAAAGGTCCCGAAATCAATGTAAAACAATTCAAACGAGAACACTAACGGCCTAATTAATATACAAAAACAAATATGTAACACAGCATCAAACGACAACCACTCAATTACAGGCTCCTGACTTTGGACAGGCACATACATACAGAATGTGGCGGGTTAAAACATATAAGCCGGATCCTGACCTCCCCCTTACCTGTGTGTTCAGTTTGCATTGAAGGGTATTCTTTTGTGAAGTTTTTTTGTGATGAATAAACTGTTTAATTGTTGATGATCATATTTTTACTGATTTCTATGTTCTTTAATTATATCATTTCTTTAGTGCTGCTATCAAAATTCATATATTTGAAGACATGATTTCATTTTACCAAGAAAGTTACATCCCAGCTCCTTTGTTCTAACAGGGGTGATCTGAGCCGGATCACCCCAACCGATCACCCCAGTTTGAGTTTCTTTGTTATGCATGCTTTCCTTTGTTCTGTAACATTTTGGCGGGAATGTCAAATCCACTATAAAACTTATAATTAAATATACAATTATACGGAAAAGATTATCTATCAAAATTCACGTAGAAAAAATCCAGTGTATATGCTGGGATTCGAACTCAAGACCTTTAGCATATCAAGCCACGACACAACCACTACACCAGGACGACTGGATACGAACTATCAGTAATTTAACATACTTAAAGGAAGCAAGATATTTTAAGTGGGGCGAGTTGGCAGACCTTTATTCGGTGGGGTTTAAACCGTTTTCGTTAATAAGTGAGTTGTCAGTGATTGTTCAGTTTGATTTTACACTTTTTCAAAAGTGGGGCAAGTCAGTTAACAAGAGTGGGGCGATTTTTTCATAAAGTGGCGATATAGGTTGGGCCGATTGGCCAGTGGGGCGAGTTTACATTGTTTGATATCTACTCATCGTGTTCGGGGGTCAAAAAAGGTATAAATCATATAGTAATGTATAAAGTATATTATAATGGTTCAAAACTAGATTTTATGAATTGTAAATGGTTTTTCGTCTAATCTAAAACAGCTGGGATGTAAAATAGTTATCCCACTCGGACTTGGTGTGTCATCGTGGGATAACTATTAAAAGCACACAATGTTGGCTAAATTCGGTTACAGCAAATTTCATTGAAGTTACATCAAACCAGTTCTGTGACTGAATGAGTGTTGTTTTATTCTCTGTATTGTGTTTAAAATGTCAATTATTGTTCTGAGCACAAATCAAAGTAAAATGGTGACCTCTGAATATTTTTTGGGGGTTATTAGTCTACCTTTTTGTTTGCCTTTTAACTACTATTACTTCTATTCATATTTGTTATAAAAAAAAGTATAACATTCATATTTCACAAAGATTATTTTCTAATTACCCTTTAAAAATTAGTTTAATATTCAAAAATGATTTTTGTGGTGTAACACAGACATAGCTTTATCCACAGTTTATTACCAATGTTATTTCAACTGATCGGGCGGAGCTTACATTTTAATTTGCATATGGGACAGTCTATTTGAAGATGTGTGTGATAAGGATGATTGCGGTTTTAATTATTACTGATTTTTAATCACCTATCAAAGAAATTTACAAAACAATGACTGGACACTTCATTGATGAGTTTATCCTAAAACACCTATCTATAGATGGACTGGTTTATTATGAGCGAACTGGTTAAACTCCGCCCAGTCAAGTGAAATAAATCGAGTAATACACATCTTTAAACCAGTTTTTCAGCATAAAGAAAAACCTGTTTATCAAGATATCAAAATATTATACTATATTTTTTTTTTTAATTTAGGAATATACTTTCTAAGGGTAAGATTGCGTTTAATCGTGTGCTTACTGTACTTTTGTCGAATTTAATCAAAATACAAGTCTCTTGCTTATTACTTTTAGCAATCAGGATTTATTTATTTTTCCTATTCTGATAATAATTACCAGTTACGGTTCATGAACAGCTCAGATAATTGTATTATTTGGCACTGGCATAATTTATAATTTACCTTGCTTAAATTCTTCGTTGATAAATTTGAAATTATAATGAAATTATGTTGCTCACAATATACGGTTAAAACCTTTTCCACTGCAGAAGATCAAACGGTAGCTTATATATGAGAAAATATATAATTGTCAAAATATGTGTTTTGCTCTGTGGTGTATAACTTGTGCACTGTCATTCAAACAACACCTAATGTGGTTTCATTGATAGGATTGTTAACACTGTGTTTGTGTATTATCGACGTCATATTGTCAAATAAATCTTAATTTTTAGAACTAAAAAATATTTCAGTTGTTTCATTTTTTTTATTTTTATTTTTTTTTTTTTTTTTTTTTTTGCCTTTTAACACTATTTTTAGTTTTTATTTTGACACCGGTTCTATATTGATATGATGTCATGTTCCTTCAAATATTTGTTCCGTTTTACACAAAATACCTTTAAGTTAGATACTGTTGCACTACGTCAAATATTTTACTTATAATAGCCACACACATATTGTGATCATTAAAGACTATATATAATGTCATTACACTAAATAGAATATATTTTTTGTAACATTTCGAATTGACATATCTTCTTTTATCATATATAAGTATATAAGTAATAAATAAAATAAAACAGGTTCTATATTATCATCCTAGTCCATCAGTTATACATCTACAATACAAGGTAAATCTGAATGTGTTATTTTATTGCATCTCATGTTTTATTATAGAGATTACTTACAATTATTAAGTTTATAACTTTTCAAGATTTAAAATATTGTTATCTTATAAATCAATCTGAATCCGTTCAAAGATTTAATTAAGAATTAAAGTATTTTTTTCATTTTTCATTCTATCAATTTCATTGATTCATTTCCCCTTATTACAGACCCACCTCTGTGCTATTCGCCGAAGATGAAGAAAAAACCTGAGAGAGGTCTCAAGGTAATGGCATTTACCAATAGAATAACTACACCAACATACTATCATTTTCCGGATAAATTTGTTTTTGTATTTTATGATTTCTTGGTGAAATTTTGGTTTGAATTGAATAATCATAAGCATTTACCTAAAGATTGATCCACTAAAGCCTGATATTTACAACTTATCCAAATGTGCGCGTTGGGTTGAAATGGGCCTAGAAAATACTTTTCAGTTGTTTTGTATAAGGATAATACCAAAGCTTCCAGTATCCCGATTTAAAAAAAAACCGGCTTCTGAGAATTAAAATCAATGAAGTTCGATAAACATCAATGAGACAGTAACCAATCAATTGACACAATAGAAAAATCCAAACGTCAACATAAATAGGACAGCAACCTTAAAATGCCTTTAACATCTAGAGGCAAGTATAAGGTCTCAAATGATAGACAAGTGCTTATGTCTTATCTCAAGCTCTAAAAAGAGGACTAACAAAGATCTGCAATTTATATAGAACAAGGAGATGTGGTATGATTGTCATTGAGAGAACTATCCAACAGAAGCCAAATACAACTACCAACTGTCCTCGGAGATCTTAATAAACGTCAAATTCCTCAACTGGCAAACAAATGTATTACTGTCGGGTTGTTGTCTCTTTGACACATTCCCCATTTCCATTCTCAATTTTATTTGCAATTAATTTCTAGCATTACCATGTGATATGCACAAGTTCATATGAAAAATGTATTGTAACGTTTTAGGCTTTGGCTTCTGGTTCTTTAGCTATAACCAGATTCCATACTATATTGGATAAAACAGAGAAGAGGTTGGAGTTAGAAATACAAAGAGAAAATAGAGCTCCACCTCAGACGTTATTTGGAAAGTAAGATTTATTCAACAATACAATTTGTTTATATAACAATATAAATTAAGTGAAATTGATTGTTTATTCTTAACACCTAATATAGATTTATTGACTTGTTCAATTATTATTTACGTGTATCTAGTTTATCATAATATCTTTGGGCGATTAAGTAAGAGGAATAAAGTCAGACGTAATCAGCCACACCACATAGACATGTAAATTCATTTAAACATTTTCTGAGATAAAATGTTTTATAGGAAAATTGTTTGTTGGTTAAAGTTTTAATATATTGTGAATACTAAAATGAAGAACCATTATCTCCTAAAAATAGAATATCTTCTCAAATGGAATATACCCGGATCACAATTTGCTTTTATATGCTCAATTATTATGTCTGGTTACAGAATTTTAAGAGTACCAAAAAACAGTTTTCGCATTCGAGACTTCGTCTAATGAATATCCTGTTAATAATTTCCTCGAGATACAAACGGTATCTAAATACTTAAACGAACGTTGCTACCAATTTTCTCTCATAATTTTCTAGTTCATCTCCGTTTTTGTAAGAATGATGTGTCGTTTTGAATAAGAGAACAATTAAAACTAAAGGAAACAAAAGTAGTGAATGTGGAAAAAATCGTCTAAATCTCAATTCTGGGTATAAGCTATAATTAATTTAATAATAATGGTAATTTTGCACATTTTGAAAGTTTTCTTCTGAAATCAGAGGCAGAAAAAAACATATAATGGAAAATCAAAATCATAAGCCGAAGAAAAACCGACAACACAATAGCAAAAAATCTAAATAAAATTAACAATCTTCAGACCTCATCATAGAAAACTAGAAACTGAGCAATGCAAATTCCACAAAAAAACCTAGGGTGATTTCTTGGGATCCCTAAGCTAAGCGGATCTTGCTTTTAAGTGACACCCGTCGAGTCTGGATGTGAGGCATACATTCAAGAAAAAAAGTTTCATTCGGTGATGTCTCAGCGAGGAAAAGTGGATGGAAAAATGTTCTCAGTATTCGTTCAAATTTATTTTAGCACAACTTAGAGGATAAAGCATACACACAACGAGCAAACCGCAATACATCACAAGTTAAAATATACAACATAATCCTTAAAGAGCATTTGAGAGAAATGCATAAAAATCAACCATATAAACACACATTCAACGGTAGTAGTGAAATACGTGATCTGATCTTTCAACATTTTCCCCTCGAAATAGACTATTTCTATAGAAACACATGTTTATCATTAGCCAGCGTAATCGCGTCCCAATATACAAGAATTGTCAAAGTTTTTGTTCAAATACTAGTATACGAGAATATTACTTTTCTTAGTCATGTTCTGATCAAGTTATGAATGATTAAAATGGACTGTTTCCTTATCAAAAGCTGGTTAAATAAGTAATTTGAAGCAAGTTTACGAACAAATTAAATACTTCTTATTGAAAAAGAAAATAATCGTTTCACTTGTTAGCTATTTAAATCAAACGTATTACCATAGTTACAAACTTTATTAAGAATAGTGATATTAATATATTTTGTAAAACTTGCACAGCTTCAGTAAGTAGATAAATAGACCAACATATTTCGTTTTATTCAATGAAATCTAAAGAGAAATAGGATGCCTGTTACTTAATAAAACGATTAGAAATTGCTGTACATATATTGCGGTTGAAGCTAATGAAATTTTGAATTTGAAATTCAAAATCCTTCACTTAATGTTACCGTATGCAACATATATAACAACAATTGCCATATGACGTTGAGTACTTCAAACAACCAATCAATCAATCCATTAATTTATCAATCGCAATTAATCAGTACTATTTGTGTTACTTTCAGAGCACGAAGAAAGGGGGAACATGTTTTACATAGTAAACAAGTACTATTCTGTATAATTATTCTGAACGTCATCGACTGTATCCTTGTATTGGGAGAACTTATTCTGGACATGTATTATGTTAAAGGTATAGTTTAATTTCCTTTTCTATCCTGTCCAAACTATTCATTTCCAAATACTAAATTTAAAATGATTTCGTATACTTTATTATTATTCATTCAGTAATGGTTTAATCTGTTTCCTAATATTGAATTAATTGCATATTCGTATTCGCAACTTTCTGTCAATAGAATAGGGAAGTACAAAGGGTCTAAGGGAATAATTAATTGATATTCTTGTGAACAAAAAGGGAGTATCAGGAGAATTATTGAAATAATTATTCTGGACTGGTAATAACTGAAAAGAAACTGTGCTCAAAGTAGGATTTAAATTAAGTCTTTCCAATAAAATGCAGAACAATGCAGGAACCAGTTGCCAATTTCAGTGAACAAGTCATGTGTTTCTGGGTTAAATTAGTCTTAATTAAGTACGTTCGAGAGGAATAAAATCCGATTCCAAATACTTGAAAATCCTTGAATTAGTTTGAATAGAACATGTAGTCTACCTGTGTAACATTGGAGTTTTGTAGTATTGTACGGTTTCTTGTCGCTACGTTGGGATAACCACAGGTTTCAGATCATAAAGATGTTAAAAGTTTTGCAGCAAATGAATAGTAGTAATAACCTTATAAACGACTCGCTTGTCTTATCCGCGTCATCCTGAATATGCATAAAATATTTGCCACTGAAAGTTCAACACGGAACATACGGTTAATTTTATGATTCGTCCTGACTTTACAATGCTATTTACACATTAGTTTAATGTCTTACCATTTCAAATTAACACAAAATAAATAATGATGTGTATGATAAAATTTAAATCATCAAAAAGTGAATAATGACCATTGTTGTATGTGTATTGCAGGACTTCTTGAATCATCAGAATCTGTAACAAACAACTTCATCATTGATATGAAAGCCATCCATCCGATGGAATTAGCAGTTGTCGAAATACCGGATGTAAAACCACTGTATTCTAAACTTTTACACGCACATATAGATTGGAGCCATTCTGAAACCAACAAACTACCATCAGCAGGTTTTAACTGTAGTCCTGAATTGACAACGATTTCACATCAAGGAACCAGTCTTCATGAAGCATCCACTCCTCATACGATAGGAAAACGATCTGCCAATGTCCATACTGATACCCAAATCAATGGAACAGATAATGAACACGGAAACAGTACAAAGGAGGATCATCACGATGAACATGAAGGCGATCATGCGCATAGTTTTGAAGAGGAATTAGCGCATGCGTTTCATAAAGCCAGTATTAGTATTTTAGCAATTTTAGCTGCTGAGGTGAATAATTAGAAATCACTTATCATTTAAATGTTATGGGGTTTTTGTTGCATTGCATTTGGCCGTTATAGTTACTGTCATGTCTAATATATAATGATAGTGAATGCATTACATCAAACTAATGATTGATTGATTGATTGTTTGATTGATAGGTGTTTAGCGCCATTTTCAGCACTATTGCGCATTTTCGTAGCAGTTTTTATTGGTGGAGGAAGCCGGAATACTTTGAGAAAACATACCAATTATAGGAAAACTCGGTAACAATCCTAGTCAATTAAGATTAGGCCAATTAAAATTAATTGATAGATTTTCATCCCCGCCCGCCTCTCTGAAATCGTCCCGCCCCGATTTTTTTTATTTTCAAAAATTTACGATTTCCGGATTTTGTTCATTTCCGTTACCGGTAACCGTCAGTAATTTCGTTTTATTCGAACTTCCTGTTTCGAATTTCAGTTTTCATATTTCTTGTTTCGAGTACTTTAAAACGATTATGTTCACAAATTCTGCTGCTCAATGATGACAATATCTACGGGGAATAGACATAGATAACCAGAAGGGCATTAAATATTCGGGTTACGAGTAATACGCTGTGTCCAAGAACGCAAATCGCGGTATGACACAAATTGGAAATTTCTGTCATTAGAAAACCGTGGATATTTTTTTTTAATAAAATATTGACTTATTGTCAGCAAATTTGGGCTCTGAAAGATTTCAAAAGCGAAAGAATCGTGGAACACATTGGTAGAAAAAAAAACATAACTGGATTAAAGAAACTGACAAAAGCACGAACTTGTTAGATCTATGACCGTATATTGAGTTCAAAAAGTCGGCAAACATACACATTGTGTTGTAGAAAGCCCTTAGATTTACCCATGGCTATTGTTTTTGTTTATAAACACCACAAATACCCTTAAAAGAGTCATTAAACAACTTCATGCTTTACAGTGTAATCATATTTGCTTCAGTCTTGCATAACTTGAGAATCTTAAAAGGCGACAACCCTACTATTACCAACACTGTTTGAGTTCTCATTTCATTCATAATACTTGTGTTGCATACCATTGCATTTGTATTATTTTATGGGGACTACAAACCATTGCTTAAAAAGGAGTCCAACTGAATAGAGAATTTCTCCATTATTTTACTGTTTACTTTATACATGTTTACACATGTACATGGTATAAGCTAATTATAACACTTGCATATATATATATATGAAGTTCACGTTACAAGAAGGTTTCATATTAAATAAAATTTAAAAAATAAAATCCTCCCACCCGCCCCATTTTTTTCAAAACTTTGGATGAAAATCTACTAATTAATTTTAGTTGGCCTTAGAACAAAGCGCACATGGTCGCGGAATTCTAATTCACAACCTCATTGTTGACTATATAGATTAAGGGATACAGTTGTTCGATGACTTAGACTAGTTGGTCACCAAGGCCCCTTGGATTAATAACAAAATCACTTGTAAAATAATTAGTCTTCAGAAATGTCTCGGTTTTTTACATATTTGTGTCTATATGTCTGTTTGTCTGCTAGTCATTATGGGATTTTACCATTTCCGTTTCCTTGTCTGTTAAAGAAATGCTTAGTACATTACAATCATTTTACGGCTGTTTATGTCTTTAGTTTGTCTTATAAGTAAACGATACGGTATTCATACATGCAATCCTTTGTATTCATATGTTATTTTTCAGACAATCTGTAAGATATTAGCATATGGAACGAGGTTTTTTGAAAGAAAATTAGAGGTAAGTGCAAAATATATAAGCAGCTGCTCAAAGTGACAAGAATTTATTTTTCTGCTTCATATCATAACACATTCATTGATACCATAGTTTGCTTTTAGATTGTCACTGTTCATAAAATTAATACTTGTATCAAAATATCACAAAGACAGTCACTGTGGCTATTTTTTTTCGGGATTTGGTCATACAGAACGTTTTCTTTAAAGAAAAAAAAATAATCTTTAGGTCAGCCATTAAACTTTTTCTATATTTATTGTAATTGTTTAACATATTTGATTGGGTAAATACAGTCTTTAAGCCTGATTAATTTGTTCATTGTAGGTTTTTGACTGTGTAATAGTCTTTGGGTCTTTGTTTGTTGACGTATATTTCTTGAAAGGTATAAGCGCCTATAAAATACAAGAGTTTGTTATCATCTTAGCATTCCTGGTGCCATGGCGGGTCATTCGAGTAGTAAATAGTAAGTAGATTTTATTTTTGTTTTATTTATAAACAAAGAGTTCATCGAAATTAGGATACTTAATGATAATTAACAATACACCTAATATATTTAAAATGTGAAAAAAAAGTATTTCCATGGAAACTGATCTTCAAACTTGACTATAAATTTTGATTAATATTTATCATCATTTTGATGTATTACTCTGGGGAATACAAGTTCAAAACAACGAAAACAGTCAGTGTTCAGAAACTCCTAGCATCTTTTTTAAAAATTTCAAATCATCTCATTGAGGCAGTTTCAACTTATTTAAGTGAAACCTATAATATAGGGTTATTGCATGAATATTGGGGAATATTGTCCCGAGTAGAATTTTATATTGCACGAGCTTGCGAGTGCAATATATTTTCTACGAGGGACAATATTCCCCAATATTCATGCAATAACCCTTTTATTGTATAGCAATATAATATTTGAAAGTAAAAATTGGTTTAAACAAAGATTTTGTCGTTGAATTTCTAAGATTTATTGCACTAGTGCAATATTGGAATTTATTGCACGCTAACTTTTGGTTACATTCTGTGGGAAATATTATATTGCTATACAATAATATATTGTATTCATAGAAGAACTTGACTAGTAATATTAATGTTCCATTTTTGAAACAAGGATAAATCTAAATGTTTTGGGCATGTGTTTCATTTTAAGGTTTGGTTGTTGCTGTAATTGATCACGAACACTTCCGGTTGAAACTGCTTTACAAACAGAAAAAGGAAGTGTCACATGACCTAAAGAAAACAAAGAGCGAAGTGAAAAATTTACAGGTACGTATCAAAATGTTTACAAATTTATAAAACACATATAACTTTTAAGAATCGTGTTAGGCATAAAAAAGTATGTGTGCATCCTATTCCCTTCCTATCCTATATTTTAAGATAGAAATAGTCAGGAGCCTCTGGCCTTTGTTAGTCTTTTATGACGTCCATTGTCACTGAACTAGTATATATTTGTTTAGGGGCCAGATGAAGGACGCTCCGGGTGCTGAAGTTTCACGCTGCATTGAAGACCTATTGGTGACCTTCTGCTGTTTTCTGTTCTATGGTCGGGTTGTTGTCTTTTTGACACATTCCCCATTTTCATTCTCAATTTTACCTTAAAGTTTTTTTTTTGGTCTTGTTTCAATAATCACCGTTAAAGTCGGAATTTCTCTCCCATAGACTCAATGTAAAAACAAAATGTAAAAATAAAAATAATTCACTACCTACCTACCCTATTTTTTTCAAAGATGTAATAGGAAACACACACAATATTTGTATTAGGCCTCATGCAAACGTGCCTTTACGTGACACAAACAAATTTACAGTATCCATTCAAATAGTAATTCAAAGAAAAATTCGATTTTATCATGCAGTATGTCCATATAATAAGAAAATAATGTGAACATCAATTAATCGGTTCGAACCATGTAACGACTATGTAAAGTTTTGTTTTTTTTTCAGCAATCTTTGGATATTGTAAGAAAACTAGCTAACGAAGCTGGTGTCACCGAACAGAAAATATCTCAACATTTAGGTAAGCCTTGATCTTATGAAATTAAAATTGCAATAATGTCGTAAACAATCTCGCTTGGAAACAAAATTAAGCTCAATGGTAAACGTAAACAAGCAAAAAACTAAGCTCACATGGGAAGAAAAAACGCTATTACTAGGGTCAAGGTTAAAACAAAACAGCAACAAAGCTCGCATGTGAAGACAACCAGCAAAACAAATCTAAGGACAATGATGGAGAAAAAGAAGCAGAACTAAGCTTAGGGTGAAAGAAAATAAACAACTAGTATCTCAATTGTTTGTAAAACAATTGAAAGGTCTTTCCTGTAAAAGTGATGTTTTCTTATTGTACTTTGTACGACCTTTCGTTTGATATACAACAAGCATACCTTCTGAAACTTTTCGCTTTTTACACTTAATGACCTCATCCGCCTACATTTTTGAGATCGGAATTATGATATATGGAACAGAGTAGATGAGCTTTCATTTGATATGCGACAACACCATGTTCTTGAAAGTTTGATTTTTGCACTTAATAACCCTATCCAACTAATTTTTGGAGGTCGGGAATTTGATATTTCAAATGTACACATCATGACCTTTCATTTGATATACAACAACCCTACCTTAAAAGAACATTTATTTTTTGCACTCAATGACCCCATCCAACCCATTTTTGGGAGACGTCAATTTGAAATTTGAAATGTACGCTTTATGTTCTTTCATTTGATATGCGACAACCTTACCATCTGAGAAATTTGAATGTTTGCACTAAATGACCCCACCCGTCCCCCTGGGATGAAAAGGGGGTTTAAAATTTTCATTTTTAAGAAGAGTTTATTAAGACCTTCAATTTGATATATCAGATGACCCCATTTGACAAAGTGCAAATAATGATGCAATATCAACTATATAAATAGAAGTTATGAAACTTACAACTTGAAAATTTCAAATTGATTTTTTGGTGTTTTTTTCCATGGAATGTTTTTGGTATTTGGTCAAACATATAACTATGTCAACCTCTTCAATTTCTAAAACATTTTAAGTGGTAAAGCTCTTGATGATTCAGAAATACATGCCTCCGCTCGAAAAACTTCAAACTGCATTATCTCTAAAACGACAATAGATATCTCAAATCTGTTAAATGATAAATGATCTACAGTTAAAGGACAACATTATAGAAAAAGAATTGGGACAATTTCAAAGTTCACCAAGGTCACAATTAATCATCAAATATATGATGCAATACCAAACTTGAGAACCGGAAGTCGTTAAGACATGGGACTATCACCATTCAACTCAGGACCACTTGACCTTTCAAATATCACAAGGTCAAGGTCATAGTATAATGTGAAGGTCAAGGTGAAATTTCATCATGACCTGACATTGACCTCAAATTGAAGGTCTTGAATTACTGATCATCTTTGCAGTTTATAGTAGGTTGTTATCTGTTACCTTTTAAAAGATATACACACAAAACTATACTTTTAAGAATTATCTCGTTGTAACTTTTGAACAGACGGTCGGACATATTTGAGCTTAATGTATAAAATGTAGAGCTTGTCGAGAGGAACATTTTATACACAGTATGAGTGCAGCAAACTCTTTCAGTTTTCTTAATATGCAAGCTTGAAATTGCAACGTTATTTCTTTTTGCACATGATGACCTTTGACCTTGGTGCAAATTAAAGGTCACATGAATTAAAGAATATTGGTGAAGGTCCCAAGTCTCTACGATTTCCGGTTCTCGAAAATATAATTTTTCCAAAAATGTATAATTTTTCAAGGGGAATAACTTCTTATCAGGGTAAATAAACTACAAATTTTTTATGTTTATTAACATTGCCATCTGTTCCTGTACATGCTGCCATTTTCAAATTTATTCTATCTCTAATACTTTTTAAGAAAAATGCAAATAAAAAAAATGCTTCAAGGGGATATAACTCTCAAAGGGGATGATGAAATCCTACACAGCCTCATCTGCTAATACGTCCTAATGAGATCTATCGATAGTCAATATTTGGTCTTGATGACTTCAATAGAAACGGGGGGAGGGCATGTCAAAAAAATGTTGGAAGAAAAAAAAACATTAGAAAAACAATAAGGTCTTTCCTCGCGTAGGGGAAAGACCTTAAATATTGGCTTAAATGTGACGAAAAACAAGCAAAACTAAGGTCAAGAGCAAAGAAAAACAAGCAAAACTAGGTTCAAGGGTAACAAAAAACATCAAAATGAGCTTACGGGTGAAATTAAATAGCAAAACTTAGCTCAAGGGTGAAAAAACATAGAAATAAGCTTACGGGTGAAATGAAATAGCAAAACTTAGGCTCACGGTTGAAAAAACGCTAAGCACAATGGTGACGGAAAACCGCAAAACTAAAGTCTATGGTAAAGACAAAATAAGCAAAATTAAAACCACCAAACTTGTGATAAAGTTTACACAAATTCATAAGCATTTCACACAACTATGTTCACAACATATCATTCAATGTTCTATCAATTAAAGGCAATTTATTAAGATTTGAAATCAGTTAAAATAGCAGTATCATATGTTTATAAGTTGTGTTTTTTTTTTCTCAGCTTTCATCAATCAGAACCTTGGAAAATCGAAAAAGAAAGGTATAGGCTTTGGTCATAGTTTTCCCTTATTTCACCATCACCATGGCCAACACTCTCCAAAATCTTCACATTCAACCCCTGACATAAAATTACATCTGGATGCAAACAGAAATGGAATTCTGAAAGAGGAAGACGGAGTTATCGAACATGGAAACATGGTATCCAATGGACATATATCTCTTAATACAATAAGTAGTGAAGTTAACGCAGGATATGTGTCAGAAAGAGATGATGGTGTCTCTTCACACGACAGTGATGTTGTTATAAATGTTCCCAATGGAGATGCCACTCACCATTTATAAATATTTGTGTATAATGTATTGAATTGATTTGGGACCATTACAATTATGTATTCATGAATAATCAATGTAAACATGCTTTCATCTACTTCATTTAAACTCCGGTTGATAGTTGTCTCATTGTCAATCATACCACATCCATTATTTTTATCATATATATATGTACAACAATAGAATAATTCAAGATGCTGCTTCTCGTATCTAGTCGGGGTTAGGAATCCGACAGGAGAATAAATTTGAGAATGGAAATAGGAGATGTGTCAAAGAGACAACAACTCGACCAATGAGCATAAAATAGCCGAAAATCACCAAAGTTAAGCCTTTTTCAACTGATTTTTATAGTTCGTTCTTATATTGTACTGTTATACCACTGTCCCAGGTTAGGGGAGGGTTGGGATCCCACTAACATGTTTAACCCCGCCACATTATTTATGTATGTGCCTGTCCAAAGTCAAGTGCCTGTAATTCAGTGGTTGTCGTTTGTTTATATGTTACATATTTGTTTTTCGTTCATTTTTTTACATAAATAAGGCCGTTAGTTTTCTCGTTTGAATTGTTTTACATTGTCTTATCGGGGCCTATTATAGCTGACTATGCGGTATGGGCTTTGCTCATTGTTATTATATTTAAATCGTTTTTAATTTTTATCACGTTATTTTACTGTTGATTTTTTATTTGTATATAATCAATTTGCTTTAGTCAAGAATTTTAGTATATTGAAGGACTTTTTGTCTTATTTTAAAAATATGCTTTAAATTGTAAAAATATTCGAATTAGCTCTCGCCGCGATATAGCCTTTTTGTGCTAATGCGGCGTAAAGCAACCAACAATCAATCAATCATTGTTGAAGGCCGTACGGTGACCTATAGTTGTTAATGTCTGTGTCATTTTGGTCTTTTGTGGATAGTTGTCTCATTGGCAATCATACCACATCTTCTTTTTTAAATGTTCATTATAGCGAGAAAAAATCTGCACCCGGAGGCGTGCTTCAGCTGGCTCCTAAACAAAAATGTGTACTAGTTCAGTGATAATGGACGTCATACTAAACTCCAAGATATATGAATGCACTACAATTAAAAATCATACAAGACTAACAAAGGCCAGGGGCTACTGACTTGGGATAGGCGCAAAAATGCGGCGGGTTAAACATGTTTTGTGACATCTCAACCCTCCGCCTATACCTCTAGCTAATGTAGAAAAAAAAACAATCACACAGCAATACGCACAGTAAAACTCAGTTTAAAGGAAATCCGAGTCCGATGTCAGAATAGGTAACAAGAGAAACTAAAGAAAATGACAATGATACATAATTTAATAAAGAATGGATTGGGTGTTGATTAGAACCTCAAAATGTAGATTGATTTGAATTCAAAGTAAATGATATATAGAGACAAAAACATTCTGTGTTAACATAATACAAACATTAAATCAAGGGAGATAACCGGTGTAATTACATATATTGCACAAAACATGTTGCTACAGATACAGGTATATATAATAATCATGCATCATTCCTGGTAAAAAAATCTTGACTATTAAAACTTTGCATTAACATTTTACAAATACCATTTAATTGATAGTTGCATGGTTTTTAGATATGTGGAATGGTTGTCCTTATGTTATTTTTCAGATCCAAACCCGTGTTACTCCTATTTGTAAAAAAAATTAAATGGTGTTATACCACTGCAAAATATGGGATTTGTGTCCGTTTTATATATCGAATGAATTATAGAAGAATCTCCTCATACTTAACTTAGTAGTGATAATGTTCGATATGCAGGATTCCTGTTTTGACGAATTTATTTTCGTTTCGGTAATTAAAAGTATAAACATAGGTTCTAGTTTATACCATTTGCGGATAGAGACTGTATTGTTTGTAGTATCTTTAAATGTTGTGTATATATGTTGCGCTTAATATAAGTTTATCTTTTTCTTATTGGATGAAGATATTTGGGTTTTTTTTTATGTTTTGTTATTGTTTTTTATTGAAATCATTATTTACTTTACTTTATGTTTAATCATATCTCACAAAGTAGCATTCAGTTATCCATATTCACTATATACGATCGTTGTATCAGTGTATAGCATTAAAAATTAAAAACAAAAACAAAAACAAACAAAAAACGCATAATTTATTTTGCTTGCCACAAAGTTAGCTTTTTATGATATGGTTACTGTTCTTGCTTTGTAGTAATAAAAACGTCTGTTAGAACAATTCCTTGGCTACATGGACGTCAAGTTGGTTACCTATTCCCTATTCCCTATTCGTTACCTATTCCCTATTCCCTATTCGTTACCTATTCGTTACCTATTCCCTATTCCCTATTCGTTACCTATTCCCTATTCCCTATTCGTTACCTATTCGTTACCTATTCCCTATTCCCTATTCGTTACCTATTCGTTACTTATTCCCTATTCCCTATCGTTACCTATTCGTTACTTATTCGATTTTTAATATCCTTCCCCCTTTTTAATTAATTATTATTCTTCTTCTTCCTCTTCTTCCTCTTCTTCTTCTGCCACTTTAAAAATGAACTTGTCCGCAGCATTTCTCCAGAACTACTTGTCAGATTTACTTAGGGTTTCATAAAATGTTAGACTAATATGTCTAGGTGAGCCATCAATCGCTCATTTGTGCATTGGGGTCTATTAAGGGGTATTTTGGGGGACAGAAAGAAGGGAGGGGTTTACTATAGAACCCTATGGGATTTTATTTTCTAAAATTTTCAAATGAATGTAACTTGAAAACTGTAAGTGATAGATGCATGCAGTCTTCAGAAATGATTAAAGGACATTAAAACAAATCACATGAAATATAGGGGAGTGCCTGGGGGTCATCCCTACCCCCCTTCAATTCGAGAATGTGCTATTATCTTGTAAACGGTCCAGATCCCCACCCCTAAACCATATATATTCTAGTAGGGGACAATAAAACTAATCAAATGAAATTAAATGGAATTTCCTGGGGGTCACCCCCACCCCGTTCAATTTGAGAATGTACTATTATCTTGTAAATGGTCCAGATCCCCACCCCTAAACCATATATGTTCTTGTAGGGGACAATAAAACAAATGAAATGAAATAAAAGGAAAGTCCCTAGGGGGTCACCACACACCCTCTTGTTTGAAAACTTATAAACGATCAACATCCCCACCCCTAAACTATATATATTCTTGTAAGGGACAATTAAACTAATCAAATGAAATTAAATGGAAGTTCCTGGGGGTCATCCCCACCCCGTTCAATTTGAGAATGTACTATTATCTTGTAAATGGTCCAGATCCCCACCCCTTAACCATATATATTCTTGTAGGGGACAATAAAACAAATGAAATGAAATAAAAGGAAAGTCCCTAGGGGGTCAGCCCACCCCCTCTTTTTTGAAAACTTGTTAACGGTCAACATCCCCACCCCTAAACTATATATATTCTTGTAAGAGACAATAAAACTAATCAAATGAAATTAAATGGAAGTTCCTTGGGGTCACCCCACCCCGTTCAATTTGAGAATGTACTATTATCTTGTAAATGGTCCAGATCCCCACCCCTAAACCATATATGTTCTTGTAGGGGACAATAAAACAAATAAAATGAGATAAAAGGGAAGTCCTGAGGGGGTCATCCCATCCCCTCTTGTTTGAAAACTTGTAAACGGTCAACATCCCCACCCCTAAATCATATATATTCTTGTAGGGGACAATAAAACAAATAAAATGAAATATAGGTAAAGTCCCTGGGGGTCACCACCACCCCCTCCTGTTTGAATACTTGTAAATGGTGGAGATCCCCACCAGTAAGCCATATATATTCTTGTATGGGACAAAAAATCAAATCAAATGAACAAGGGACCATATGAATTGCGAGTTATGGGAGCTTTGTTTGGGAGACTTCGTAACAGCATCCTGTTACAATTACTTCTTGTTGTTTATACTCTCATATCTGGTACTAGTTCTAAATTTGTTGAGGTAAAATGATCTTTTTGTGACCTATTTATATGTGTTTGTGCTCAACCGATCCTTTTTACTTTATGTTCGATACTCATTTGTTCCTTATTTGATTTTTATACGTTCTACCTTTTAACTGCTTTATGTCCGTATGTTTGAAGATGGATCTTGGTTCGAAGGGATGAAATCACCGTGTTAGCGCTTGCATAAAAAAAAAGATGTGGTATATTGCCAATGAGACAACAACCCACAATAGACCAAAATGACACAGAAACTATCAACTATAGGTCAATGTACGGCCTTCAACAATGAGCATAGCCCAAACCTTGTAGTCACCTATAAAAGGCCCAGATATGACAATTTCAAACAATTCAAACAACAAAACTAACGGCCGTATTTCATATACAAAAAAATAACGGAAAACAAATATGTAACACAAAAACAAACGATAACTACTTAATTTCAGGCTCTTGTCTAGGGACAGGCACATACTAACATAATGCGGTGGGGTTAAACATGTTAGCAGGGTGTACATCGTTTCGGAGCATGCTATTACCTTGTTTAATTCGTTCCATCACTCGCTTATAATTCGCTTATAATACGTGTATCATACGTTGCACCTTTTAAAACATGATTTTCAAGTGTTTTGTTGTCTCTGGTGGTAGATTTGGGTTCTTAGAGGTGATATAACTCTATAAGCGCATATGTACCCGTTCCAGCGCTCGGATAATACCCTGTTACTTATTCGTTCCTTATTCGCTTTTAATGCGCGGGGTAAGTATACGTTGCACCTTGAAATCAATCGTTTTTTAATTGTGTTCATGTCTCTGGTGGTAACAATGCGTTCTTAGAGAAGAAAAGACCCTATTAGAGCGCATGTACCCGTTCCAGCGCTCGGTTAATACCCTGTTACCTATTCGTTACCTATTCGTTACCTATTCGTTACCTATTCACTTATAATACGTTTGTTGTACGTTGCACCTTTTAGAAAAGGATTTTCACTTGTGTTCATGTCTCTGGTGGTAACAATGTGTTCTTAGAGATGACATGACCCTATTAACGCGCATGTACCCGTTCCAGCGCTCGGTTAATATCCTGTTACCTATTCGTTACCTTTTCACTTATAATACATTTCTTGTACGTTGCACCTTTTAGAAAAGGATTTGCAATTGTGTTCATGTTTCTGGTGGTAACAATGTGTTCTTAGAGATGAAATGACCCTATTAGCGCATATGTACCCGTTCCAGCGCTCGGTTATTACCCTGTTACCTATTTGTTACCTATTCACTTATAATACGTTTGTTGTACGTTGCACCTTTTAGAAAAGGATTTTCAATTGTGTCCATGTCTCTGGTGGTAACAATGTGTTCTTAGAGATGAAATGACACTATTAGCGCGCATGTACCCGTTCCAGCGCTCGGTTAATACCCTGTTACCTATTCGTTACCTATTCAGTTATAATATGTTTGTTGTACGTTGCACCTTTTAGAAAAGGATTTTCAATTGTGTTCATGTCTCTGGTGGTAACACTGTGTTCTTAGAGATGAAATGACACTATTAGCGCGCATGTACCCGTTCCAGCGCTCGGTTAATACCCTGTTACCTATTCGTTACCTATTCAGTTATAATATGTTTGTTGCACGTTGCACCTTTTAGAAAAGGATTTTCAATTGTGTTCATGTCTCTGGTGGTAACAATGTGTTCTTAGAAATGAAATTACCCTATTAGCGCATATGTACCCGCTCCATCGCTCGGTTAATACCCTGTAACCTATTCGTTACCTATTCGTTACTTATTCGCTTTATATACGTTTGTTGTACGTTGCACTTTTTAGAAAAGGATTTTTAGTTGTGTTCATGTCTCTGGTGGTAACAATGTGTAATTAGATATAAAATGACCCTATTAGCGTGCATGTACCCGTTCCAGCGCTCGGTTAATACCCTGTTACCTATTCGTTACCTATTCGTTACCTATTCACTTATAATACGTTTGTTGTACGTTGCACCTTTTAGAAAAGGATTTTCAATTGTGTTCATGTCTCAGGTGGTAACAATGTGTAATTAGAGATGAAATGACCCTATTAGCGTTCATGTACCCGTTCCAGCGCTCGGTTATTACCCTGTTACCTATTCGTTACCTATTCACTTATAATACGTTTGTTGTACGTTGCACCTTTTAGAAAAGGATTTTCAATTGTGTCCATGTCTCTGGTGGTAACAATGTGTTCTTAGAGATGAAATGACACTATTAGCGTGCATGTACCCGTTCCAGCGCTCGGTTATTACCCTGTTACCTATTCGTTACCTATTCACTTATAATACGTTTGTTGTGCGTTGCACCTTTTAGAAAAGGATTTTCAATTGTGTCCATGTCTCTGGTGGTAACAATGTGTTCTTAGAGATGAAATGACACTATTAGCGCGAATCTACCCGTTCCAGCGCTCGGTTAATACCCTGTTACCTATTCGTTACCTATTCAGTTATGATACGTTTGTTGTACGTTGCACCTTTTAGAAAAGGATTTTCAATTGTGTTCATGTCTCTGGTGGTAACAATGTGTTCTAAGAGATGAAATGACCCTATTAGCGCATATGTACCCGTTCCAGCGCTCGGTTATTACCCTGTTACCTATTCGTAACCTATTCACTTATAATACGTTTGTTGTACGTTGCACCTTTTAGAAAAGGATTTTCAATTGTGTCCATGTCTCTGGTGGTAACAATGTCTTCTTAGAGATGAAATGACACTATTAGCGCGCATGTACCCGTTCCAGCGCTCGGTTAATACCCTGTTACCTATTCGTTACCTATTCAGTTATAATACGTTTGTTGTACGTTGCACCTTTTAGAAAAGGATTTTCAATTGTGTTCATGTCTCTGGTGGTAACAATGTGTTCTTAGAAATGAAATTACCCTATTAGCGCATATGTACCCGTTCCATCGCTCGGTTAATACCCTGTTACCTATTCGTTACCTATTCGTTACTTATTCGCTTTATATACGTTTGTTGTACGTTGCACTTTTTAGAAAAGGATTTTTACTTGTGTTCATGTCTCTGGTGGTAACAATATGTAATTAGAGATGAAATGACCCTATTAGCGTGCATGTACCCGTTCCAGCGCTCGGTTAATACCCTGTTACCTATTCGTTACCTATTCGTTACTTATTCACTTATAATACATTTGTGGTACGTTGCACCTTTTAGAAAAGGATTTTCAATTGTTTTCCATGTCTCTGGTGGTAACAATGTGTTCTTAGAGATGAAATGACCCTATTAGCGCTCATATACCCGTTCCAGCGCTCGGTTAATACCCTGTGACCTATTCGTTACCTATTCGTTACCTATTCACTTATAATACGTTTGTTGTACGTTGCACCTTTCAGAAAAGAATTTTCAATTGTGTTCATGTCTCTGGTGGTAACAATGTGTTTTTAGAGGCAGCACTCGCACCCGAAAAGTGGAAAGGGGTAAATATAAGTTGCAAAACTTGTTTCCCAATCCACTATAAATAAATATATTTAAATTAAAAAATAAAACGTGTGTTATGCGTTGCTCTTTAAAAAAAGAAATATGTTTGTGTCTTTGGTGGTAACTGTCGGTTTTTAGAGCAGAAATAACCCTAATAGAACATATGTACCCGTTTCAGCGCTCGACTGATACCCTGTTACTTATTCGTTCCTTATTCGCTTTAAATACGCGTGGTATACGTTGCACCTTGAAATAAATTGATTATCGATTGCTTTCACGTCTCTGGTGGTAATTATGTGTTCTCTGATCTGAGTTCAAAAAACCCTATTAACGCATATGTACCCATTTCAGTGATACCCTGTTACTAATTCGTTCCTTATTCGCTTTTAAAACGTGTGTAATGCGTTGCACTTTAAAAAGAAATATTTTTGTGTCTCTGGTGGTAACTGTCGGTTCTTAGAGGTGAAATTACCTTAATCGAACATATGTACCCGTTTCAACACTCGACTAATACTCTGTTACTTATTCGTTCCTTATTCGCTTTAAATACGCGTGCTATGCGTTGCACCTTGAAATAAGAAGTAACAAATAGGTAACAAGGTATTGGCCGAGCGCTGGAACGGGTACATACGCGCTAAAAGGGTTATTTCATCTCTAAGAACACATTGTTACCACCAGAGACATGAACACAAATGAAAATCTTTTTCTAAAAGGTGCAACGTACAACAAACGTATTATAAGCGAATAAGTAACGAATAGGTAACGAATAGGTAACAGGGTATGAACCGAGCGCTGGAACGGGTACATATGCGCTAATAGTGTCATTTCATCTCTAAGAACACATTGTTACCACCAGAGACATGAACACAATTAAAAAACGATTTATTTCAAGGTGCAACGTATACTTACCCCGCGCATTAAAAGCGAAGAAGGAACGAATAAGTAACAGTATATTATCCGAGCGCTGGAACGGGTACATGCACGCTAATAGGGACATTTCATCTCTAATTACACATTGTTACCACCAGAGACATGAACACAAGTAAAAATCCTTTTCTAAAAAGTGCAACGTACAACAAACGTATACAAAGCGAATAAGTAACGAATAGGTAACGAATAGGTAACAGGGTATTAACCGAGCGCTGGAACAGGTACATGCGCGCTAATAGTGTCATTTCATCTCTAAGAACACATTGTTACCACCAGAGACATGAACACAATTGAAAATCCTTTTCTAAAAGGTGCAACGTACAATAAACGTATTATAAGTGAATAGGTAACGAATAGGTAACAGGGTATTAACCGAGCGGTGGAACGGGTACATGCGCGCTAATAGGGTCATTTCATCACTAAGAACACATTGTTACCACCAGAGACAAGGACACAATTGAAAATCCTTTTCTAAAAGGTGCAACGTACATCAAACGTATTATAAGTGAATAGGTAACGAAAAGGTAACGAATAGGTAACAGGGTATTAACCGAGCGCTGGAACGGGTACATGCACGCTAATAGGGTTATTTCATCTCTAATTACATATTGTTACCACCAGAGACATGAACACAAGTAAAAATCCTTTTCTAAAAAGTGCAACGTACAACAAACGTATATAAAGCGAATAAGTAACGAATAGGTAACAGGGTATTAACCGAGCGCTGGAACTGGTACATATGCGCTAAAAGGGTCATTTCATCTCTAAGAACACATTGTTACCACCAGAGACATGAACACAATTAAAAAACGATGTATTTCAAGGTGCAACGTATACTTATCCCGTGCATTAAAAGCGAATAAGGAACCAATAAGTAACAGGGTATTATCCGAGCGCTGGAACGGGTACATGCACGCTAATAGGGACATTTCATCTCTAATTACACATTGTTACCACCAGAGACATGAACACAAGTAAAAATCCTTTTCTAAAAAGTGCAACGTACAACAAACGTATATAAAGCGAATAAGTAACGAATAGGTAACGAATAGGTAACAGGGTATTAACCGAGCGCTGGAACGGGTACATATGCCCTTATAGGGTCATTTCATCTCTAAGAACACATTGTTACCACCAGAGACATGAACACAATTGAAAATCCTTTTCTAAAAGGTGCAACGTACAACAAACGTATTATAAGTGAATAGGTAACGAATAGGTAACAGGGTATTAACCGAGCGCTGGAACGGGTACATGCGCTCTTATAGGGTCATTTTGTCTCTAAGAACACATTGTTACTACCAGAGACATGAACACAATTAAAAAACGATTTATTTCAAGGTGCAACGTATACTTACCCCGCGCATTAAAAGCTAATAAGGAACGAATAAGTAACAGGGTATTATCCGAGCGCTGGAACGGGTACATGCACGATAATAGGGTCATTTCATCTCTAATTTCACATTGTTACCTCCAGAGACATGAACACAAGTGGAAATCCTTTTCTAAAAGGTGCAACGTACAACAAACGTATTATAAGTGAATAGGTAACGAATAGGTAACGAATAGGTAACAGGGTATTAACCGAGCGCTGGAACGGGTACATGCGCGCTAATAGGGTCATTTCATCTCTAAGAACACATTGTTACCACCAGAGACATGAACACAATTGAAAATCTTTTTCTAAAAGGTGCAACATACAACAAACGTATTATAAGTGAATAGGTAACGAATAGGTAACAGGGTATTAACCGAGCGCTGGAACGGGTACATGCATGCTAATAGGGTCATTTCATCTCTAATTACACATTGTTACCACCAGAGACATGAACACAAGTGAAAATCCTTTTCTAAAAGGTGCAACGTACAACAAACGTATTATAAGTGAATAGGTAACGAATAGGTAACGAATAGGTAACGAATAGGTAACAGGGTATTAACCGAGCGCTGGAACGGGTACATGCGCTCTATTAGGGTCATTTCTTCTCTAAGAACACATTGTTACCACCAGAGACATGAACACAATTAAAAAACGATTTATTTCAAGGTGCAACGTATACTTACCCCGCGCATTAAAAGCGAATAAGGAATGAATAAGTAACAGGATATTATCCGAGCGCTGGAACGGGTACATATGCGCTTATAGAGTTATATCACCTCTAAGAACCCAAATCTACCACCAGAGATAACAAAACAATTGAAAATCATGTTTTAAAAGGTGCAACGTATGATACACGTATTATAAGCGAATTACAAGCGAGTGATGGAACGAATTAAACAAGGTAATAGCATGCTCCGAAACGATGTACATCCTGCTAACATGTTTAACCCCACCACATTATGTTAGTATGTGCCTGTCCCTAGACAAGAGCCTGAAATTAAGTAGTTATCGTTTGTTTTTGTGTTACATATTTGTTTTCCGTTATTTTTTTGTATATGAAATACGGCCGTTAGTTTTGTTGTTTGAATTGTTTGAAATTGTCATATCTGGGCCTTTTATAGGTGACTACACGGTTTGGGCTATGCTCATTGTTGAAGGCCGTACATTGACCTATAGTTGATAGTTTCTGTGTCATTTTGGTCTATTGTGGGTTGTTGTCTCATTGGCAATTATACCACATCTTTTTTTTTTATGCAAGCGCTAACACGGTGATTTCATCCCTTCGAACCAAGATCCATCTTCAAACATACGGACATAAAGCAGTTAAAAGGTAGAACGTATAAAAAATCAAATAAGGAACAAATGAGTATCGAACATAAAGTAAAAGGATCGGTTGAGCACAAACACATATAAATAGGTCACAAAAAGATCATTTTACCTCAACAAATTTAGAACTAGTACCAGATATAAGAGTATAAACAACAAGAAGTAATTGTAACAGGATGCTGTTACGAAGTCTCCCAAACAAAGCTCCCATAACTCGCAATTCATATGGTCCCATGTTCATTTGATTTGATTTTTTGTCCCATACAAGAATATATATGGCTTACTGGTGGGGATCTCCACCATTTACAAGTATTCAAACAGGAGGGGGTGGTGGTGACCCCCAGGGACTTAACCTACATTTCATTTTATTGGTTTTATTGTCCCCTACAAGAATATATATGGTTTAGGGGTGGGGATGTTGACCGTTTACAAGTTTTCAAACAAGAGGGGGTGGGATGACCCCCTCAGGACTTCCCTTTTATCTCATTTTATTTGTTTTATTGTCCCCTACAAGAACATATATGGTTTAGGGGTGGGGATCTGGACCGTTTACAAGATAATAGTACATTCTCAAATTGAACGGGGTTCCGGGTGACCCCAAGGAACTTCCATTTAATTTCATTTGATTAGTTTTATTGTCTCTAACAAGAATATATATAGTTTAGGGGTGGGGATGTTGACCGTTTACAAGTTTTCAAACAAGAGGGGATGGGGTGACCCCCTAGGGACTTTCCTTTTATTTCATTTCATTTGTTTTATTGTCCCCTACAAGAATATATATGGTTGATGGGTGGGGATCTGGACCATTTACAAGATAATAGTACATTCTCAAATTGAACGGGGTGGGGGTGACCCCCAGGAACTTCCATTTAATTTCATTTGATTAGTTTTATTGTCCCTTACAAGAATATATATAGTTTAGGGGTGGGGATGTTGACCGTTTATAAGTTTTCAAACAAGAGGGGGTGGGGTGACCCCCTAGGGACTTTCCTTTTATTTCATTTCAAATTTTTTATTGTCCCCTACAAGAAAATATATGGTTTAGGGGTGGGGATCTGGACCATTTACAAGATAATAGTACATTCTCAAATTGAACGGGGTGGGGTGACCCCCAGGAAATTCCATTTAATTTCATTTGGTTAGTTTTATTGTCCCCTACAAGAATATATATGGTTTAGGGGTGGGGATCTGGACCGTTTACAAGATAATGGCACATTCTAAAATTGAACAGGGTGGGGATGACCCCCGGGGACTTCCATTTAATTTCATTTGATTTGTTTTATCGTCCTATTCAAGAACATATATGGTTTAGGGGTGGGGATCTGGACCGTTTACAAGTTAAAAGCATATACTCGAATTGAAGGGGGTAGGGATGACCCCCCCCCAGGGACTCCCCTATATTTCATGTGATTTGTTTTATTGTCCTTTAATCATTTCTGAAGACTGCATGTATATATCACTTACAGTTTTCAAGTTATATTCATTTGAAAATTTTAGAAAATAAAATCCCATAGGGTTCTATAGTAAACCCATCCCTTCTTTCTGCCCCCCAAAATACCCCTTAATAGACCCCAATACACAAATGAGCGATTGATGGCTCACCTAGACATATTAGTCTAACATTTTATGAATCCCTAAGTAAATCTGACAAGTAGTTTTGGAGAAATGCTGCGGACAAGTTCATTTTTAAAGTGGCGGAAGAAGAAGAGGAAGAAGAGGAAGAAGAGGAAGAAGAAGAATAATAATAAATTAAAAAGGGGGAAGGATATTAAAAATCGAATAAGTAACGAATAGGTAACGATAGGGAATAGGGAAAAAGTAACGAATAGGTAACGAATAGGGAATAGGGAATAGGTAACGAATAGGTAACGAATAGGGAATAGGGAATAAGTAACGAATAGGTAACGAATAGGGAATAGGGAATAGGTAACGAATAGGTAACGAATAGGGAATAGGGAATAGGTAACGAATAGGTAACGAATAGGGAATAGGGAATAGGTAACGAATAGGTAACGAATAGGGAATAGGGAATAGGTAACGAATAGGTAACGAATAGGGAATAGGGAATAGGTAACGAATAGGGAATAGGGAATAGGTAACCAACTTGACGTCCATCTTGGCTACATGAGATGTAAAGATTCACTGTCGCGTCTGTATGAATGTGTGATATTCACTGTGACGTCTGTATGGATGTATGATATACACTGTCACGTCTGAATGGAGGTGTGATATACACTATCACGTCTGTATGGGGGTATTACACTGTCATGTCTGTATGGCTATATTTGATACACTGTCACGTCTGTATGGGTATGTTTGATACACTGTCATCTCCGTATGGCTGTGTTTGATATACAATGTAATGTCCGTATGGCTATATTTGATACACTGTAATATCCGTATGGCTATATTTGATACACTGTCATGTCTGTATGGCTATGTTTGATACACTGTCACGTCTGTATGGCTATGTTTGATACACTGTCATGTGTGTATGGCTATATTTAATACACTGTCATGTATGTATGGCTATGTTTAATACACTGTCATATATGTATGGTTATGTTTGATACACTGTCACGTCTGTATGGCTATGTTTAATACACTGTCATGTCTGTATGGCTATGTTTAATACACTGTCATGTCTGTATGGCTATGTTTGATATACACTGTCATGTCCGTATGGCTATGTTTGATATACACTCTCACGTCTGTATGGCTATGTTGCGAAACTGTCATGTCTGTAAGGATGTGTGATATACACTGTCACGTCTGAATGGCTATGTTGCGACACTGTCATGTCTGTATGGATGTGTGATATACACTGTCACGTATGTATGGCTATATTGCGACACTGTCATGTCTGTATGGATGTGTGATTTTCACTGTCACGTATGTATGGCTATATTGCGACACTGTCACGTCTGTATAGCTATGTTTGATACACTGTCATGTCTGTGTGGCTATATGTAATACACCGTCATGTATGTATGGCTATGTTTAATACACTGTCATATATGTATGGTTATGTTTGATACACTGTCACGTCTGTATGGCTATGTTTTAACACTGTCATATCTGTATGACTATGTTTAATACACTGTCATTTCTGTATGGCTATGTTTGATATACACTGTCATGTCCGTATGGCTATGTTTGATATACACTTTCACGTCTGTATGGCTATGTTTGATACACTAGCTGTCATGTCTGTAGGGATGTGTGATATACATGGTCACATCTGTATGGCCATGCTGCGACACTGTCATGCCTGTATGGATGTGTTATATACACTGTCACGTCTGTATGGCTATGTTGCGACACTGTCATGTCTGTATGGATGTGTGATATACACTGTCACGTCTGTATGGCTATGTTGTGACACTGTCATGTCTGTATGGATGTGTGATATACACTGTCACTTCTGTATGGATATGTTGCGACACTGTCACGTCAGTATGGCTATGTTTGATACACTGTCATGTCTGTATGGCTATATTTAATACACTGTCATGTATGTTTGGCTATGTTTGATACACTGTTATGTCCGTATGGCTATGTTTGATATACACTTTCACGTCTGTATGGCTATGTTTGATACACTAGCTGTCATGTCTGTAGGGATGTTTGATATACACGGTCACATCTGTATGGCCATGTTGCGACATTGTCATGTCTGTATGGATGTGTGGTATACACTGTCACGTCTGTATGGCTATGTTGCGACACTGTCATGTCTGTATGAATGTGTGATACACACTGTCACGTATGTATGGTTATGTTGTGGCACTGTCATGTCTGTATGAATGTGTGATATACACTGTCACTTCTGTTTGGATATGTTGCGACACTGTCACGTCAGTATGGCTATGTTTGATACACTATCATGTCTGTATGGCTATATTTAATACACTTTCATGTATGTATGGCTATGTTTGATACACTGTTATTTCCGTATGGCTATGTTTGATACACTAGCTGTCATGTCTGTAGGGATGTGTGATATACACGGTCACATCTGTATGGCCATGTTGCGACACTGTCATATATGTATGGATGTGTTATATACACTGTCACGTCTGTATGGCTATGTTGCGACACTGTCATGTCTGTATGGATGTGTGATATACACTGTCACGTCTGTATGGCTATGTTGCGACACTGTCATGTCTGTATGGATGTGTGATATACACTGTCATGTATGTATTGCTATGTTGCGACACTGTCATGTCTGTATGGATGTGTGATATACACTGTCACGTCTGAATGACTGGTTCTGGATACACTGGCATCTCTGTATGGATGTTCAGGATGCCCTAATACACTTCCATGTCTATTTGGCAGTGCGGGATGCATACATAAACTGCCACGTCTGTATGGCTATGTTTGATACACTCGGTCACGTCTGTATTGCTATGTTTAATACACTCATGTCTGTATGGCTGGTTCTGGATACACGGTCACGTCTGTATGGTTGGTTTGAGATACACTGGCACCTCTGTATGGATGTTCGGAATGCACTTATACACTGGCACGTCTGTTTTGCTGTATGAGATGCATACATACACTGCCACGTCCGTTTTACTGTTTTGGATTTATAATTATATTTCCACGTCCGTTTGACTTTTAAAATACACAGCAACTTCCCAATGGGGACATTGACCCTAAGATATCTATTAGGAATTACATCAACTGTTATCAAATGGCAGGTTTGGCGTTGTAAATGTTGATGTCTTGACCATAACATACATGATCTCTTGTCCATTACGTACAAGATATCTTGAATATACATACGGGATATATTGTCCGTTACGTACAAGATATCTTGACTATACATACGGCGGGATATATTGTCCGTTATGTGCAAGATATCTTGACTATGCATACCGGATATCTTTTCCGTCACGTACAAGATATCCTGACTATACATACAAGATATCTTGTCCATTACGTACTAGATATCTTGACTATATATACATGACTTTTGACTGTTCTATACATTAACCATTAGATAAAGATTACCTTGATTTTTACATACATGAAATATTGGCTTTTGCATACAGGAAAACATGCCTGTGCACACATGAGATCTTTACATAAACACAATTTAATACATACAGGATCATACAGGATATCTTGACTTGCATCAAATCATAATTATTACATAAGGATCTGTTTACCATTAAAACGATATAAACGGGATATATTTACCATCATACAATTACATAGAGTATATGTTGACTATCACGTTAGATATCTTAATCAATTACTATTGATGTCTTGACCATTAGATACAGGATAGCTTGACGACAACATACATCAGATGTTGACTTTTACATACAGGATAACTTGACTATGGACACCTAACATCTTGACCAGTTGAGATTGATTTTCTCGCTTGAGCCGAGACGGCTAAAGCGAGAAAAGCAATCGAGTTGAGATGACCGATAATAATCTGTGTATCGCTATTTGACATATGCCGACGTTGTCAATGGCATGTCAATTTCGTATGCAACGCCACGTGCCTTAGTTTCTATAGCGATGATTTTCCATCTCAAGCGAGAAGCATGATATGAAAAATTATCACAAAAAAAGATCAAAGGAAAAATGCACAAAACGATGATGATTTTTACATTACGGATATCTTAAATATACATACTGGTCGTCTTGATCATTGCATACAGCAGAATAATTACCATTATAACATAAATGATATATATAGACAATGTGACCATTATAAACGGGATATCTTGACAATTAGACAGTTACATAAAAGTATTAACAAAGTAGATGAATTGATGACAATATATTTTATCTCACAATCACAAGGTTGCATGGCATTTTGTTTATTAAAAGGTAGACAACAAACAAGGATCAGGAAGCAACTACACCTGTAATTGAATTCACACATGTTCTGCTACTTATAGATTATCGTTGAGATGACCAATGATAATCTGTTTTTTCGCTATTTTACCTATGACGACGATGTCAATTTCATGTTAATTTTGTTAGCAACGTCACGTGACTGCTTAGTATCTAGCGATACTTTTCCATCTCAAGCGAGTAGCATGATATGAAAAATTATCACAAAAAAATATCAAAGGAAAAATGCACAAAATAGCGACAATTTTGTCGTAGTGTAATTCATTCATCGAAACGAATCTTATATAAATTTATTTTTTTTTTTTTTTGCTCAGCAAGACCTTTACAAGATCTCATTTAGATTTCAAAACTTAACGGAACATTTGATACCGCTGCTTTTGACTGACTGTCAGTCCCCGGGGGTATCATGTGAACTGATTTTTTACAATTATGAATTTAAAAATTATTAAGAAACTAAGATTTTAACTCCTCCAGCTTATATAGTTTTTGGTTATTATCTTGGTCCTTTTGGGTCATGTAGCTATTCAAGTATTCAGTTCTTATACATCCATAACTATTTAATTATCGACTTTGTGATAAATATGATTTAAATTCATCTATTTGTGTTGCTTATCATTAAAGCACAGTGGGATGTTAGGTAAAAAAATAAATCTTTTTATGATTTTTAGAATTAGAATTTTACACGTATGGCTTGTTTATTTATTTTGGGTAACATCTTAAATTTAGAATTTATAAGTCTACATAAGGATGAATATTTAGTCCTTACAATTATGTGTCATACGTCTGAACCAGTGACAACTCTATGACAGATTTTATCTATCGGATCACCTGTGATGATAATACAAAGCTGAAAACACGTTCTGTGTATATATAAAAAAGAAGATGTGGTATAATGATTACCAATGAGGCAACTGTCCACAAGAGACCGTAGTTCGTCTAAATAACAGCCCAGCAATGTTAGATCTGTAAATTTGCGTAATCAATTTTATTGTTCTTTCCGTGGCGGGATTCAAATTCATGCAACTGAGATATCGTGGCACTAAATCGCCTTGTACTGTGCCCGATGCGCTAAACCACTCAACCACCTAGACTCTACAGTAATGAAGCTTTCGGTGTCTGTGTGTTACCTTTCCTCGTCAGTTTTAATCTAACGTCGTAATACAGTACATGATATATATATATAAGACATGAAGATGGCATGTATATAAAAACGCCTAAAAAGTGTACAAAACAACACCAATACCAATAAAAGGAAACATTAAGTGTAAGGCTAACAGTAACCTTCATAGTATGATTATGATGTAAAATGAATCTAGCACAGGCATTAAGATACAAACTTTACAGAACAGCTGAATTATCTCTATATATACATATATATATATATATATATATATATATATATATATATGTACGTCTGAACCAGTGACAACTCTACAACAGATTTATCCATCGAATCACCAGCAGTGATGGCGATACATGGCTGTGTACATTCTGTATATATACAACTCGTCTAAACATCAGCCCAACAATGTTAGATCTGCAAATTTGCTTTTGCAAATTTTCTGTTCTTCCCTCGCCGGGATTCGAACTCATGCTACTGAGTTATCGTGACATCAAATCGCTTGAACTGAATCCGACGCGCTATACCACTCGACCACCTTTGCTTCACAATAATAAAGCTTTCGGTGGCCGGGTGTTATCTTTCCTCGTCAGTTTTAATCTAACGTCGTAATACAGTAAATGATATATATATATATATATATATAAGGCATGAAGATGGTATGTATATAAAAACGCCTAAAACGTGTACAAAACAACACCAATACCAATAATAGGAAACATTAAGTGTAAGGCTAACTGATATCCTTCATAGTATGAGTATGATGTAAAATGAATTAGTATGAAATTCAAAACAGTGTGGCTGTGGCCATTGATTGACACATTAAATTCATCCATTGACTGGGACAATTTACGTGAACGTTTGTCTGTAACGACCACTGTTCACGACGTACCTACGATAGACATTTAAACTGTGGGGTCACCAAAGGTTTCTTAACGCCTTTAATTATAAAGTAATTCGAAAAAATAATCAGGAATAACCTTTATGTTTTGATTTATATAATTGGTATAAATCAAAACATTGTGTTATTTCTGATTAATTTTTTCGAATTACTTTATTGAGGTGTTGAGAACCTTTGGTGACCCCATAGTTTAAGTGTCTTTAAAAAGTACATAGTGATCAGTGGTCGTTACATACAAACGTTCACCTAAATTGTCCCAGTCAATGGATGAATTTAATGTGTCAATCAATGGCCACAGCCACACTGTTTTGAATTTCATTCTATGTCAATCTATTAACAGTAAATCTTTAAGCGATCAGGGTGACAGAATCACTAATTTAATCACGTTGCATCATCATGTACATACAAAATCAAGGTCTTTGCATACACAAATTTTAACCAATTAAGTGCAATATAAGCTTGCTACATTGATATGTCAAAAGTGTTAATTTCATTACTAGATGAAATGGCGGACCAGTACAGGAGCATGAGGTGTTTGGCGGTAATTTGTTGTCTATAGATTTCCCACTACACAAACAATAATTGTCCAATCTAATTAAATCTACACGATAATGTCTATGTTTACATAATATAGACCACTTAGTTTTTTGTTACGACAAATTTTTCAAAATTATGTAATATTGTGTGTTTTGATAGAATTAGTTTAAATGTACATAAAGATTTCATAAGAGAAGAAGAAAAAAATGGAATCAAATGGAAAAGCTTCGAATCCACTTTTAAAACCGATTTCAGCGGGTGAGCATTTTTTTCTTCTTTTTTATCTTTTTTATACTGTTGTACATCCTCTTTTTCTTATCAAACAGAAATAACGGGAAAAATATAATAACTTTACTAGAATATTCATCCAAACATGTAACCATGCAAGTGTGGATGTACGATATTTATCAAAATATGTAATAATATGTAACTAAGTGCGGGTGTACGATATTTATTAAAATATGTAACTAAGTGCGGGAGTACGATATTTATTAAAATATGTAACTAACTAAGTGCGGGTGTACGATATTTATTAAAATATGTAACTAAGTGCGGGTGTACGATATTTATTATATGTAACTAAGTGCTGGTGTACGATATTTATTCAAATATGTTACCAAGGCGGGAGGTCGGTAGTTCAAGGCCATGTTTGGTAAACCCCAAGACTTTAAAATTGGTATTTCCACTCTCCACTGAGCAATAGTAGTGCTACTACGCTTCTGTAGAAAGTTATAATAGAGTTGTGATATTTATGAACTTTAGGCCTAAGATTTTTATACTATTTTTGAGCTTTGAAGAAATGTAAGAAATTAATTGCTATTACAACGATCATTGAAATATTTCCAGTACACTTTGTAAAAAATCTGTGTATGCTCTATTTTCCTTTGAACCGAACAGCTTGTTAAATTGTTTAAGGCATCATTGCATGAACAATTTATTTGAATATCAAAATATTATTAAAAATATCTATCGAAGCGAGAGGTTAATTGATTCAGTCTTCAGGGGGAAGGATTAACCAGACCGTAGCATGGGGTTTTAAGACGGATGAGATTAAGATCACCTATAAGACAAGTTAAACCACTTCAATCTGGCCACTCAATATTTGGACTTCGAGTATAGTTGTTGTGTTCAGTTGTCTTCAATCTGAAACTGCGGATTTATAATCAAAACTTGTTTTGTGCCAAGGATTCTTTTAACAGTGACAGACAAACTTAGAGGCCAGAATTTCATGTATATATAGTTGGTGAGTTTGAGTCAAAATCTGCCGGAAGGTTTTTTGCTTGATTTTTCATATTTTTGTGGAGGTCTTTTTGTTGTTAATGGTTTTTTTTTTGTGCATATTTTATTTTATTTAATAGATAACAATGTTATCTTTTTTAATTGTCCGTTCCTTATCACACATATGTTTATGTATTAAAATTAAGTTTCGCAATGAATTTCATTTTCACTACAATCGGTTAATAATTGCATTGCCATGTCAATTAACCCACCTTACCCACTGAGAACGCGACATGAAGGAGTAAAATTAAAGACTGGTTGGATTAAGTGACTTATGTCTCCCTGTGCACTATTACCTAGCGATCTACAATGTTATAGAAAAAACAAAGGATACGGAACACAAAACCAGTTCATGCACAACAACAAACATGATTTATTGCTTTCTTTATCTCAAAGTCACAGTGATGCCTTCAACACGGAGCAAAAAAACAACAACAAAAAAACAACTCTCACCTCACTACAAGTCTAAGACGGCCCCGTAACACCGACTTGAACTAAAATAATTTGGATAGACTTCGTAAGATGTAATACCTCCTAATGTAGCATGTTAAAAAATTATCTCAGCGTGTCACTCTAGTACAAAGCAGTGTTCATATTCATAACATACTTACACGTTCTCGTCCTGTCTATCGGTTTATTTGCCACTGGACGTTTAATAGCTATCATCATTATCATCATCAACAATTTACCCAGCATAATTCACGGCAATTCATGCTGTTGTTTTGCAGAAAATCTTCTTTTTAGGGAATTGGTGACGTATGAATCCAATTTCCTGTTGAATAGTGTGGACCCATTTTTCTATTGAAAAATATGTAACCATTTTCCTGTCAAATAGTATGAATCCATTGTTAACGTATCGTACATTTTTAAACCAATTCTCTCTCAAATAATTTGATACCAATTCCTGTGAAACAATATGAAACTATTCCCGGTCAAATAATTTGAAACCAATTCCCTGTCAAATATCATGAAACCATATCCATATACTAATTGTATGAAACTATTTGGGTAACATTTTCTATTCGGATCTTCTTGTTTCTGTTTAATTTCTACCAATTTAGAGCATGGGCGTCAAGTTGGTTACCTATTCCCTATTCCCTATTCGTTACCTATTCCCTATTCCCTATTCGTTGCCTATTCGTTACCTATTCCCTATTCCCTATTCGTTACCTATTCGTTACCTATTCCCTATTCCCTATTCGTTGCCTATTCGTTACCTATTCCCTATTCCCTATCATAAAAAAATGTATTATAAGCGAATAGGTAACGAATAGGTAACAGGGTATTAACCGAGCGCTGGAACGGGTACATGCGCGCTAATAGGGTCATTTCATCTCTAAGAACACATTCTTACCACCAGAGACCTGAACACAATTAAAAAACGATTTATTTCAAGGTGCACCGTATACCCCGCGCATTAAAAGCGAATAAGTAACGAAAAGGTAACAGGTTATTTACCGAGCGCTGGAACGGGTACATGCGCTCTAATGGGGTCATTTCATCTCTAAGAACACATTGTTACCACCAGACATGAACACAATTAAAACACGATTTATTTCAAGTTGCTGCGTATACCCCGCGCATTAAAAGCGAATAGGTAACGAATAGGTAACAAGATTATTTACCGAGCACTGAAACGGGTACATGAGCGCTAATAGGGTAATTTCATCTCTAAGAACACATTGTTACCACCTGAGACCTGGACATAATTGAAAATCCTTTTCTAACAGGTGCAACGTATAAAAAAATGTATTATAAGCGAATAGGTAACGAATAGGTAACGAATAGGTAACAGGGTATTAACCGAGCGCTGGAACGGGTACATGCGCGCTAATAGGGTCATTTCATCTCTAAGAACACATTCTTACCACCAGAGACCTGAACACAATTAAAAAACGATTTATTTCAAGGTGCACCGTATACCCCGCGCATTAAAAGCGAATAGGTAACGAATAGGTAACAGGTTATTTACCGAGCGCTGGAACGGGTACATGCGCTCTAATGGGGTCATTTCATCTCTAAGAACACATTGTTACCACCTGAGACCTGGACATAATTGAAAATCCTTTTCTAACAGGTGCAACGTATAAAAAAATGTATTATAAGCGAATAGGTAACGAATAGGTAACGAATAGGTAACGAATAGGTAACAGGGTATTAACCGAGCGCTGGAACGGGTACATGCGCGCTAATAGGGTCATTTCATCTCTAAGAACACATTCTTACCACCAGAGACCTGAACACAATTAAAAATCCTTTTCTAAAAGGTGCAACGTACAACAAACTTTTTAAAAGCGACTTAGTAACTAATATTTAACAGGGTATTATCCGACCGCTGGAACGGATACAAATGCACTTATAGAGTTATATCACCTCTAATATCTTTTATATATCTTCCACCAGAGACAACAAAACAATTGAAAATCATGTTTTAAAAGGTGCAACGTAAGATACACGTATTATAAGCGAATTATAAGCGAGTGATGGAACGAATTAAACAAGGTAATAGCATGCTCCGAAACGATGTACACCCTGCTTACATGTTTAACTCTACCACATTATGTAAGTATGTGCCTGTCCCTAGACAAGAGCCTGAAATTAAGTAGTTATCGTTTGTTTTTGTGTTACATATTTCCGTTTATTTTTTTGTATATGAAATACGGCCGTCAGTTTTGTTGTTTGAATTGTATAAGGTTGTCATGTCTGGGCCTTTTACACGGTTTGGGCTATGCTCATTGTTGAAGGCCGTACAGTGAACTATAGTTGATAATTTCTGTGTCATTTTGGTCTAATGTGGAGTGTTGTCTCATTGGCAATCATACCACATCTTCGTTTTTACGCAAGCGCTAACACGGTGATTTCATCCCGTCGAACCAAGATCCATCTTCAAACATACGGACATAAAGCAGTTAAAAGGTAGAACGTATAAAAAACAAGTAAGGAACAAATGCGTATCGAACATGAAGTAAAAGGATCGGTTGAGCACAAACACATATAAATAGGTCATAAAAAGATCATTTTACCTCAACCAATTCAGAACTATTACCATATGTAAGACTATTAACAACTAGATTTGTAATTGCTAGCAATAACGGAAGGCACCCCTTCCCCCTATTACCAGGTGAGCGGCAGCCATTTTGACAATTCCAAAGTCAAAGAGAGCATCTACAGATGTCTAGTAACATTTTTGCGAAAGTTTCATTAAGTTTGAACATTTTGAATTTTTGATATTTTTGCTGTTTCCATGGTTACGGCGGCCATTTTGAAAATTCTAACTTCAAAATCCAACTCTGCCTATGCCAGTTACCATTCCTGTAAAGTTTCATCCAGTTTGCGGAAAATTCTTATTTTTGAAATTTTTGACCTTTTTGCATTGTTTCCATGGTAACAAGACCTATTTTGGAAATTCCAACTCCAATGTTGCTCATCATTACTGTGAAGTTTCATGAAGTTTTGAGCATTTTTAGAATTTTGAAAATTTTGGTGTAGTTTCCATGGCAACATAGTAGTTCCAATGATCGCCAAAATCATCCAACACCTGTATATAGTGGGCACCTACATTGTTCTAAAATATGATGATTCTGAGTTGAAGCATATCCAAACAGTTCACCAAAAACCAAAAACTCATTTTTTTCACAATTGTGCCGTTTCCATGGTAACGGCAGCCATATTAAACTATTCCATGCCATAATTAAAAAGGGTGAAGGATATTAAAAATCAAATAAGTAACGAATAGGTAACGAATAGGGAATAGGGAATAGGTAACGAATAGGGAATAGGGAATAGGTAACGAATAGGCAACGAATAGGGAATAGGGAATAGGTAACGAATAGGCAACGAATAGGGAATAGGGAATAGGTAACGAATAGGGAATAGGGAATAGGTAACCAACTTGACGCCCATATTTAGAGCTCCGCATTTGTGAAGAATCTTATTTTTGAAGACTATATATATCTGTATGTGTACGTTGAAGATACCAAAGTCTGGCTTTTACTATACATTGGACATTGTTATCATTGTTCTTAGATGACTACAAAAAATGAAGATGTAATATGATTTTCAATGAGGTAATCCTCCACAAAAGACACATGAAATTAACAAGTATAGGTCACTGTACAGCCTTCAACAATGATATGAACCCATACAGCAGAGTCAAAATGACAAATGTAAAACAATTCAAACGAGAAAACTTACAGCCTTATTTATGCACAAAACAATGAACGAAAAACAAAAATGTAACACAGCAACAAATAACTACCATTGAATTACAGGCTCAGTACTTGTCTCGTTGGCGTATGACCGTCATGTGTCTTTTTACCATCTCTATGATTTAAACGAAGTTCGTTTGTACGGTTTGTAAATCTTTCCATACATTGACGTTCACGATGAGTAATTAATATTTGATTTACAATTTTGTAAATATATTCACCTAAGGCGGAAATTAATTTTTACAAGATATACTTTTCATTAATTGATTTAAACTCTACTTAACCTTTATAAAAATTAGGAGATATGGTATGACTGCCTTTAAGACAACTATCCACCACTGTTCAATAATCAGAACTGGATGTAAGCAATTATAAGCCACGGTATACGGCCTTCAGCAATGAGAAAACATACCGTACGGTCGACTGTAAAAGGCTCCGACCTGAAAAATGTGAAACAATTCAAACGAGAAAACAACCGGCCAAATTTATAACAAATCAATTTTCGAAAGTCAAATATGACGGGCATGGACCAATGACGACCGCTAAACTACAGACACCCGATTTTGGACAAAATCACCTCTCCATACATGCATGTTCTTAATTTAAGTTATGCGATGATTTAGCTTACTGTAGTTCATGCTAGGACTAATAAATTCATATCAGTTTAGAATTACAAGTGTTCATACATCCAATAGATTTTGACATTTCATTAAGGAATGAATTTCCTCATCCCGGTCTTTTTATTAACCACATTAGTGTGATATAAATTCTAATGGTATATATAAAAGAAAAAGTAAATCAAAGAATTTAAGCTCCAGAAAAGTAATGTGCAGATTAAGTCGACAACACAATGACAAAAAAAATCGAAAAAACCAACGTTAGACATTTAGTGAATCAGGAGATGTGAGGTATACGCCAATGAGAAACAACGCAACATACGACGCAAAAAAAAATAATCTAGTGAATAAAATATCCTTGTGATATATACAAAATTTAAGTCAATAAGTCAACAAAGTACGACACAAAAAAAAAACCCCAAAGATGCATCTATTGGATACAATAAGATGAGAGGTATACGGCAATGAAATAGCAACTTACGACAAACAAAAATAAATATTCCTCTCGTGAATGAACGAAGAGAAGGGGTATACGTCAAAGAGTCGGTAACTTATAAAATGAAGAAGCATGCAGTGAATATCCTTATTTATATATAGGGTAATGGGATAGCAAGCTGCAACGCAAAAAAAAACAAAGAGAAATCTTAAAATCATCACACTGTCTCCTCCGTCGCCTTTGCGCCAAACTGGAAAAAAAATGATATCTAAAGCAGATTTCTAGCTCAGTTATGTGTGGTGAGAGTCATAATAGTATGGTGACTTCTGGTGTGTACTGTAGTGTATTTTGTACTAAGTTAAAGTATTTGTACTTGTTTTGAACAATTTTTATCTGTGTATAACTTTATATGTCTCCCCCGGTGAACGAAAAGAGATGTCGGCAATGAGTAAAAAAAATACGACGCTTGAACAACAAAACAGCTAACCCGTGCAAATTATTCTTTTCCAAATAGCAATATAAAGGATTAATAAATCCTTATAAATAAAAAATATTGAAGCACTAGTATGATTTCAAAGGAGAAGAATATGTAACAATATAGCGTGTTCTTGTTGGGTTTTTTTTTGTGCTGGAGAAATATAACTGATCTGTCGTAAAAGCCACCCACAGCTCTGGTGTTACAGTACACGCTACTCTCTTATCAGATCTCTGCAAGACTTTTTGTGTTGAGTTAATCAGAAAAGACTTTTGAATAATTACCATAATATGATTAAGTTGGTGTTTCAGACTATCGTACTGTGAGCTGTCTCCGTTTTATAAATCAATAAGGATTTACTTGTTTATAACTTCTGTTTTTCCACTTCCGTAAATACAACTGGAAGCCGACATGCACAATAGTCTTATAATATATCTTATTCCTATGACGATTTGATGCCGGTTTTTTTCTTCTGTTTTCTTTCTACATACAACCTAGCTGTGTATACGAAAGAGCTAGCTCCTTGGTCTAACTTAATAGTTTTCCATATATAATCATTGTTATGCTTTCCTATACTATGACACAATTATTACAGCTTCTGGTTGACTTGTGAGAAAAGGTTTATAAATAATTGATTTCAAAATGAGTGTTTATCTAATATAGAGATTGAAAACAAAGGCTTAATCGATTAATATATAGATTTGTATAAAAATTTCTAACAAAATAGTTAACTGTAAATGTTTTGGAAGAGCCTAAGTTAGACATGTAATTATTTTTTTTTCTAAAAAACAATGCACAAATCTTTTCGTGAAATATATGTTTCAGCTGAGGTCAGAAGGATACACATGACGAAAAAGAGGCCAGCTAAAGGGCTTCAGGTAAATACGTTTACATATTTATTTAAACAACTTATTTGTTCTTCATTGTAAAGGAGTGGCGAAAGATAGCAAAGAGACAGTCACACTCATGGATCGAACACAAACTGACAACGCCATGGCTAAAAAAGAAAGAGAAAAGCATACAAATAATAGTATACACAAGATACAGCATAGAAAACTAAAGACTTATCAACACCAAAAACTGGAACAGAAGTGGGATTTTGATTGTTTGTTCTAAACATGTTGGTGGTTTTTTGGTTTTTTGGTTTTTATAAATATAATTTACAATGAATTTTTATGTGAACAATCTCCATATAGATTGTTTAATTAAATTAGTCGTGGAAAACATTAATATGAACATACCTCTATTTTAACATAAAATTTTAAATCATAGAAGTTTAAAATGAGGAAAATCGCTTGTTTTAAATATAAAAACTTCATTGTATAACTCTTGCATTATAGGCTCTTGCCTCAGGAACCCTTGCACTAGCCAGATGTCACACTGTGTTAGATAAAACAGAACAAGAATTAGAACATGCAATTGAAAGAGAAAACAGGGCTCCGAAAACAACGATCGAAAGGTAGGTTTATTTATTTTCCAATTTTTTGTTATAAATGTAAAAATCTTAATAGAGTTAAATTGATTGTTTCCTGCCTATCGTATAGTGTAAAATATTTCACTGCCACTGATAAACTACACCGAAGAGACTAAAGTCGAAAGTCAGTCTTTTAAAATGCAATTCTAGTGATCATAAATTCAAGCACGTCCTTTCAGTTTGATGGATTTTACGTACAAATTATGATCGGAACTACAGGGCAAATGTATATCGCGTATGGTCCAATAAACGCCCTATCTTTACATATCATCTCCAAGTGAGCGGCATTGCTGTCTCCAGGGGCGGAAGAAGTCAGAGATAGTCAATCCTTGTGAAAATAAATCCATTAGACTACATTTGTTTTATACAAAAACTTCAGTGTAGTTTTTCAGTAGAATTCAGAACATTGGTTATCTGATATCATCCACTGACACTTGAAAGTCACCGGTCTTACTTTGTCACGTCCACTTATAAATCATGGGTATAAGTCTTCATATCCAAGTCATACTACTTTTGAATTATAGTGTTATAATTTACTGTTCAATAAGTCCACATTGAATAGAAAACACTTGAATTTGATGTCAGAATTTCTTTTGTAACACAGACTACAATTGCAGTATTCTAACAAATAACTAGAAATTGACTGAATATGTTCACAAATTGATAAGATAGTAAAGATGACTTCAAACTGGAACTTGGAACCTTTTTAATCGATGAATAGTGAAAATACTAAGGTTTAAAAAAAAAACTTACATGGAAACGAACAAAAAATAGACAGCAGCGCGATTGGTATACAGTAACAAATAAACCCGGTAAAATGATGATTGTCGTCATGTATTTCATGGATTGAAGCAGAGACATATATACACATAGAATGAAATTCAAAACAGTGTGGCTGTGGCCATTGATTGACACATTAAATTCATCCATTGACTGGGACAATTTAGGTGAACGTTTGTATGTAACGACCACTGATCACTATGTACTTTTTAAAGACACTTAAACTATGGGGTCACCAAAGGTTCTCAACACCTCAATAAAGTAATTCGAAAAAATTAATCAGAAATAACACGATGTTTTGATTTATACCAATTATATAAATCAAAACATAGAGGTTATTCCTGATTATTTTTTCGAATTACTTTATAATTAAAGGCGTTAAGAAACCTTTGGTGACCCCACAGTTTAAATGTCTATCGTAGGTACGTCGTGAACAGTGGTCGTTACAGACAAACGTTCACGTAAATTGTCCCAGTCAATGGATGAATTTAATGTGTCAATCAATGGCCACAGCCACACTGTTTTGAATTTCATACTATGATATTTGTACTTATTTGTCTATATATCGTACAAGAAAAATAAATAAGTTGAAGCAATGAGACAACAACCTCCTAAAAAAGAACACACATCTACAAAAAAAAACAAGATGTGGTATGATTGCCAATTAGACAAATATTCACAGGAAAGCAATTGACACAGAAATTAAAAAAATATCAATAAAAAGACGAATAACAGTCATCAAGGCACTACACAGAAAATTGAAGAGTGAGCAAAACAAATCAACTAAAAAGATATAGAATTCAAAGTACTTTTGTCGTTTGAATTATTTTACATTTGTCATTTTGTGGCCTTTTATAGCTGAAATTGGGATATGGGCTTTGCTCATTGTTGAAGGCCGCACGCTACCTATAGTTGTTAATTTCTGTGTCATTTGGTCTATTGTGGAAAGTTGTCTCATTGGCAATCATATCACATGTTTTGTATATCTAAAGAATGGGTTTTGCTTATTGTTAAAGGATGCACAGAGATCTATAATTGCTTATAAATTCAAGTTGGATAGTATTCTCATTTTCAACATCTCCTTATTTTGAAGAGATAGAAATTGTTGTTATTGAAAATATTGACAGCAAGTAATTCTACACTATTAGGTCGGCACATTTTTAATTCAATGTTGTTTTCATTCTGTTAGTGGTAAAGGATTTGTCATTTGTGTGATATTGGATAACAGTCATGTTAAGATCTCAAGAAGACAAAAAGCAAAGTGGAGGTAATAAAGAATTTCAGTATTACTTTAGAATATAATGAGTCCCTATGGCAGAATGTATTCGATGTTCTATATAATAAAAACAAATTATTTCTTGAGGTAACTTGGCTCTTATGTTGTACTGTTATACCACTGTCCCAGGTTAGGGGGGGTTTGGGATTCCGCTAACATTTTTAACACCCGCCACATTATTTATGTATGTGCCTGTCCCAAGACAGGAGCCTGTAATTCAGTGGTTTTCGTTTGTTTATGTGTTACATATTTGTTTTTCGTTCATTTTTTTACATAAATAAGGCCGTTAGTTTTCTCGTTTGAATTGTTTTACATTGTCTTATCGGGGTCTATTATAGCTGGCTATGCGGTATGGCCTTTGCTCATTGTTGAAGGCCATACGGTGACCTAAAGTTGTTAATGTCTGTGTCATTTTGGTCTTTTGTGGATAGTTGTCTCATTGGCCATCATACCACATCTCCTTTTTTATATCTTAACAAAAAGTGTTCATGAAATATGGGAATATATATATTTGGGACAAACAATACAAAAATATTACAAACCTTTCAAATTGCTCTTTCCGTGTTGTTTTGCTGTATGACCACGAAAGCCAGAGATTGTTTTTAACACTTTTTTGCAATCGGGACACATATATCCTGAACACTGAATGTCCTTTTTTGGCTTCTTGCATGCAGAGACTGAGTCAACATTAGTATCAGTGTCCGTATAATCACCAAGAAGATATGCTAGTTCAAAGTCGTCTAAATCGTCATCCCATGATAAAAAATCTGACTTCGACATAATTTCACTTGCATGTGTAATGTGCAAAGTTTGGCATAGGATTGAAGTTATTTTCATTGCCAAATTTCAATTTGAATTAATTAACAATGCCGAAAAAGGAATACATTTTTTCTCAATATACGTTTATTTAAACTTTAACTTTTGATATATTCGCAAGCATCCAAGCTTGATAATATGTTCATTAATTAACTCATCACAAATCAGTAACCACCCAAGCTCAGAGCTTCACTCATTTCCTTATGTATACATCGTCGGTGCTGTAATGTCTTTTACTGCTCCAACAAATATGTATTTAATTAATAATTATCATTAATTAATGTACATAGATATCTTCCATGGGATTTGAAGACCAAATCCAGCAGCGGAAATAGCCATTTTTAAAAGTGATGTATCTTATATCCCAATTCAAAAACATTTAAGGTTTAAAAAGGAGGGGGGGGGGGGGGTCACAAATCCCGGAACCCCTCAAAAGCAACTTTAATTGTGCATGTTAATCTCCTTCATAAAAGTCTGAAACACCATACAGATATTAAAATGTAAAAGTCACGGAAATCAATTTTCAAAGAAATAAAATGGGGACATTAAAAAAAAATCCACGAATCATATTTTTTATTTAAGAACAAGGAGTTATCTTTCCCTTCTAGACATGTTAATTTACTAATTTTGTTTTCACGTTTTAATATTTAGTATATACGTACTTCTGTTTAAATAAAGTTCAGATCAGGGTACAATTAATTCACTGTTTGTAAGGAGCAAACCTTTTTTATTGTAACAAAGAAATGTGGTACAGAAAAGTTTCTTAAATAACTATTGATTATTACCAGATTTGAATGTTTAATTAAGAAATGCTGAAAATTTTTTTTTCTCAATAAATACTTAAATATAAATATAACATTCAAGTATTTTTTTGGGAAAAAATCATTTTCCCATTGCTTTTCTTGATAATTTATCGAGGTTATTCATCCCTGACTTGATTACATGTTCTAATATTTATCGACGAGAATCTCATCCCGGGCCGCGATCTTTTACGGGATTTCACGGAGTTGCCAATCTCTGTGTATATATGTCTCTGATTGAAGGAATGCTAATTTTAATTTTTATTTACCTTAGAAATTAGATGTTTTTTCTTCTTTCTTTGTTTTAGTTGAGAACCATCAAACTTTAAATGTCTGTTGTGCTCAATTTCAGAATACAAATGAAAGGAGAAAAGTTAATTCACACTAAACCGGTCTTGCTGTGTGTTGTTCTGTTAAATATTATCGACTGTATCCTGGTTCTCGGAGAGCTAGTACTTGACATGTACTACATCAATGGTAAGAATCAAGCTCTAGAGCTCTAAAGACATCAGTCAAAATCATCATATACAAATAAGAAGATATGACATGATTGCCAATGAGACAACTTTTCACAAAATATCAAATGACACTTACATTAAAAATTTAATGATAGGTCATCGAATGGCTTTCAATAATTAAATAGCAAAGTCCATACCGCATAGTCAGTACAACCTGAGACTACTATGTTATATAGTAGTCACAGGTACAACATAAGAACAAACTAAAAAAACGGTTGATAAAGGCTTTTAAACTCGTTAGATGGATACAAATAGAAATACATTTGACAAAAACAGAGTGGACGTGGACAAGTACTTATGTATCCCGACAACAAAGTTAAGATATGAGAATACTTGCAGATACTGACAGCTAGTCTAAAGGCAATAATTAATATAAAAAAAATTATGCATCTGAGACTATCAATACTCATTTGATAAGTGGTAGTCGTGCATTAACCTTTTGTTTTAACTTTTAACGTAATACTTCCAATTAAAAGTAACAAACATGTTTTCACTCGAAATATTTATTCTTCATTATATTTTTTACGGTGTTATAGTTTGAATTTGATGGTTTTCCAATTTTCAACCTTAAGAAAAAAATGTCTTAAACAAGTTATAATTGTTATGCTTATTTATACTGGTGGATATTTTCTGTATAAGTGAATTGTGATAATTCAAATAAAACAATATATACAACATAAGACAAAATTTACATATAAACTGTGAAAAAACGTCATGTATGTTGTAACATAGCAACAATTAAATGTTTGCCAGTGCCTAGAGAATAATATTGTCTTCATTTGCATTATGTATTAACCGTAATTTTGGACGATGCTATTCTTGAAAAATCGTCTGAAATGGTCACGAGGAGCTAACAACCAAATAAGATATCTTAGACATAAATAGTTCAATTGAATATGTGTTTTTTTTCGTATTATGCACTAACCTTTTGTATTTACCAAATAAGATATCTTAGACATCAATAGTTAACTTGAATCTGTATTTTTTCGCATTTTGTATTAACCTTTTGTATTTGCGTTACCATGTAGAGATAGACATCCACTATCTCGGATGAGCTTAAAATAAACCAGATATCTTGGACAAAACGTGTTGGAAAGATATTCAAAATTTGAGTTCCCTTAGTGCAATGAAACTTGTCAAGCTTTATTAGACCTTTTAGGCTGCACTTGTAAATACAGCTGTTTCTCAAACCACGCCTCTTTTTGGGAGATATATAATATTTATACTGAAAATTATTTTTTGTTTACGTACTGGTTCCCAGTTATGATCTCATAGAGACATAACTTGGGAATGTTACCAGTACATATGCATATTGGTGATATTGAAATTTGTGGTAGTCCTAAGGTCAAGGTAGGGGTAGTTAAGAAATTTAGTGTTAATTTAAACTCTTAGTGGTCGGGGCATATGAACGTTGAAAATATACCTCACAGCTCTATATTTCGCCCTATAAACTTGTGCATATAAACTTTCCATTCTAGGATATATATCTTTTAGACTTCATAGTAAGAAGTTTCTATGGAAATTTGCATTGTCATTATTAACAGAAATGCAATTCTTGAAAAAATATACGATAACAGTGATGATAAAAAAAACTATCTTAAAATGATTCTCATTCTTTTTTCAGCTCTGATGGAGTCACATGACGATGTTACTCACACGTTCATCTCAGAAATGAAAATGCTGTACCCTAATGTGCTTTATAACATAGGAAAATCTGATATTGAACCTCTCTATGACAATATTTTACATGCTCAAATAGGCTGGGACAATTTTACGATGGCTCACGGCAGGTCATTATCTGCGGAAAATATTACAGAATTGTCTTTGCAACATATTATTGTGAAGAGAGGAACAGAATTACCTTCACACATTGATGAATTTATAATAGACAGAATAAATCATACACATTTTCATAATAGTCGACATGTTGAAGAGCATCCCATAGAAGAAGTCCTAGCACACGCTTTCCACAAAGCTAGCATTTCAATTCTATGTATTTTAGCCGTAGAGGTGAACTAACTTTCTATTTAAAAACATTCTTTCCACCACTCCACTTACAAAAACACATTAGGTTGAATTTTGGGATCCTGATTGTTTTTCAACTTTATATACTTGTTTGGCTGTCTAACTATTTTAATCTGAGCGTCACTAATGAGTCTTGTGTAGACGAAACGTGCGTCTGAATTATCAAATTATAAACATTAAAAGATTTCAAATATTAAAGGACTGTATAGGTTGGGGGGGGGGGGGGGGGGGGAAATACAGGCGAAAATCTACTGAAGGGAACTGTCCATGTGAGATTATGTGCCACCTACGAAGTCAGTTTCTATTATCCTAATAAAATAATATTAAAAAAGACGTATACAAATCTTTTGATAAAGTAGCAAGTGATGTTTAATGAAATGTTTTATTTTTTTGCCAGACAACTTTTAATCATTTGGACACAAAAAATAGTATCAAAACCAAAAGTTAATAGTTATATAAAAAAAGAAGATGTTGTATGATTGCTAGTGATACAACTCTTCACAAGAAACCAAAATGACACAGAAATTAACAGCTTATATACGGCCTTCAACAATGAGCAAATCACATACTGTATAGTCAGCTTTAGAAGGTTAGCTCCTTTTGATTAATATATAAAAACTATATATATGACAATATTACTCGAACTAATTGTTTCTTTTGTTACAGAATCTGTTTAAGATATTTTCTTATGGAAAGGCATTCTTCGAAAGGAAATTAGAAGTAAGTTACCATTAAAGATTTCTTCTTTACTTTAGCAAAAAGATACCCTTTCTGTATTATGTTCAATAAGTTTTTCAATAATGAGAGAACATGTTTATATATTTTCTGTGTAAACATAACGTATATACAATAAGGCAACAAATTTTCACTTAAATGATTTGTAGTAATTGAAAATATAACAGTCGTCCAAAATCAAATAAACTTAAAAATCGTCACTTCAACTCATGAAGGAAGTCAATGATGGTGTTTTTTGTTTATTTCAGATGTTTGATTGTATGGTTGTGTTTTGCTCTTTGTTTGTTGATGTTTACTTTTTGAAAGGAATAAGTGCATATAAAATCCAAGACTTCGTCATCATATTGGCTTTCCTGATGCCATGGAGAGTAATCCGAGTAGTCAACAGTAAGTGTAATGCCTATAGAATCATTTTCATAACAGCGTGGACAACCGCAATACTTATGCTGGTAATAATACTGAATCATTTACTTTTAACTTGTTTGCCATCGGCTATTGATAAAAGTGGTTTTACGCTCGCTCAGTCTGGCAGAGGTCAAAAAACAAAGTTTAAGTACTTAACATTTAAATCAACACACAAGGTCTATTCCTCTGCTAGTTATTCGTATTTTTAATTTAAGCGTTTAGAACCTTTAGCGACCCATAATTAAAAATTGTCTATAACACGTACAATATGACAAGTTGGCGTTACAGACGAATCTGACCCAGTCCATTGATAATCTGAGCACGCCAAGACATGGTCTTGTCCACGCTATTAAACATGATTCTATGATAATTCAGAATAAAACGTCTGTTCCGCAATGTCATGCTTGAACAGAACTTATTGACAAAAACATTATGATAGAATATTGAAAAGCTGGAGTTTTTTTTATAAGTATTTTAATTATTTACATCATATTAGAACTTTCAAAATTGTTTCAATTGAAAATTCTATTAAAACACCAACTCGAGGTGATTGAAAGGTTAAAGACCGTATACGTCCATACCTCTATAACTGTTTTTTATGTTAGGTTGCTCTCTCGTTTGGTAAACCCTTCATACTATCGGCTCATTCATACCGAAAAAACATGTTCTTTAGTATTCTGTAGCCATTGTTAGTTGGTAAATACTGGTTCAACAAAAAGTACGATCTAGAATTTGCGAAAATTAAATTTTACGCCAAATTTGATAAGCTGTATCTTCACAAATATGCTTATGTTGTATCATGTAGTACTGTAACACCGATGTCCCAGGCTAGGGGAGGATTGTCGCCTTCAAACGAGTTTAACCCCGCCGCATTATGTATGTAAAATTGACAATGGAAATGGGGAATGTGTCAAAGAGACAACAACCCGACCAAATAAAAAACAACAGCAGAAGGTCACCAACAGGTCTTCAATGTAGCGAGAAATTCCCGCACCCGGAGGCCTCCTTCAGCTGGCCCCTAAACAAATATATACTAGTCCAGTGATAATGAACGCCATACTAATTTCCAAATGTACACAAGAAACTAAAATTAAAATAATACAAGACTAACAAAGGCCAGAGGCTCCTGACTTGGGACAGGCGCAAAAATGCGGCGGGGTTAAACATGTTTGTGAGATCTCAACCCTCCCCCTATACCTCTAACCAATGTAGAAAAGTAAACGCATAACAATACGCACATTAAAATTCAGTTCAAGAGAAGTCCGAGTCTGATGTCAGAAGATGTAACCAAAGAAAATAAACAAAATGACAATAATACATAAATAACAACAGACTACTAGCAGTTAACTGACATGCCAGCTCCAGACTTCAATTAAACTGACTGAAAGATTATGATTTCATCATATGAACATCAGGCACAATCCTTCCCGTTAGGGGTTTAGTATCATACCATCATAACATATATGAGAAGAACATTACCCGTGTCATGCCAACAACTGTTTTTAGAATAAATGTGTTTAGTTCCGATGCAAAGACCTTATCAGTGACTCAATATTAACGCCAAAATATGCAATCTTTAATGACTTGACAACAGTATCGTAATTATATCCCTTCTTAATAAGTCTATTCAAAGGTTTTGTAAGTTTCTGAGGTGAATACTGACACCTTTGTGCTTTATAAAGAATATTTCCATAAAAAATTGGATGTGAAATACCTGAACGTATTAGAAGTCTGCATGTTGAGCTATATTTACGAATGATGTCTTTATACCGATGATAAAATTTAGTAAATGTTTTTACTAGTTTGTGATATCGAAAACCCTGGTGTAATAATTTTTCAGTAATACATAAATTTCTCTCGTTAAAATCTAAAACATTGTTACATACACGAGCGAATCGTACAAGTTGAGATATATAAACACCGTAAGATGGTGACAAGGGAACGTCACCATCTAAAAACGGATAATTAACGATAGGAAATGAAAAATCATCCCTTTTATCATAAATTTTAGTATTCAGCTTTCCATTAGTTATATAGATATCAAGATCGAGAAAAGGGCAGTGGTCATTGTTAGTATTAGCTTTATTTAAAGCATTATGTGCCTGTACCAAGTCAGGAGTCTGTAATTCAATGGTTGTCGTTTGTGGCTGTGTATCATATTTGGTTTTCGTTCATTATTTTGAACATACAGTATGCCGTTAGTTTTCTCGTTTGAATTGTTTTACATTTGTCATATCGGGGCCTTTTATAGCCGACTATGCGGTAAGATTTTACTCATTGTTATAGGCCGTACGCTAAATATATAGTTCTTTATTTTTGTGTCAGTAAATCTGTTGTGGAGAGTTATCTCATTGGCAATCATACCACATTTTCTTATCATTTTTATATACAAGACAGTTAAATGAGGTTAGAACTAGTCCGATATTACTCTGACGTCCCACGGCCCCAGCTTGTCTGGCAAAACAGCCGTTGGACGTCAGAGTAATCTCGGACTAGGTTAGAACCTGTGGCAGGTAATTGATTCGACAGGAATGGTTTCAAAGACATGCGCTATCAACTGATCTAAAGTGCATGTTCTTTGAATGACAAAAACAAAGCTTTTAGGGTATGTCTTTAAATTAACAGTGTGAGAATTATTTTTTCTAGGTCTAGTTGTATCGGTTATAGAACATGAACACTTTAGAATGAAACTTCTCTACAAACAAAAGAAAAATATCGCTAATGACCTGAAGAAAGTTAAATCTGAAGCCAAAGTTCTAAAGGTACGTATATATATACTTTGATATAAAATGAATGTAATAGAGAGGCGAAGGATACAAAAGTGATAGTCAAATAGTTCATTTATTTCGTCGAGATTTGTTGAACTTCGTTTGCCAATCCGTCCCCCCATCGGTCCCCCCATCGATGTCCATTTAAAACATCGTAATTGAATCGACTATGTTTTCTTTCTTTTTTGCCATGACAGTACAGTCTATACATTTTATATATTAAACAATAAGTACCTGAGGGGAAAAAAGAAACGGTTCGTTATTCTTCCATTACATATAAATTCTTCAATACTTCGGGATTAAATACGTGTTTTATACCAGAAAAAAATACAACAGTCCTGACAACTAAATTTTTTTAAATTTTTTTTATTTATTAACAGGTTTCGCAACAGTATTTTTTTTCTTCAAATTAAGCTCAACTGCTTAACATAAATAGGCTTTTTAAAAGCTTTTCTTATTTTTAGCAATGTTTGGATATTGTACAGAAGATGGCCATAGACGGGGGAATTCCACAAGAGAAAATATCTCAGCATTTAGGTACGTAATTTAAGTGCATGTGGATTTGAAAGAAACAATCAGTTAAAAGATTTCAGTAAAGATAAAAAAACAATAAAGAATATATATAATGATGTAAATATTTAAGGAATAAATAACAAATAAACAAAGAATCATTTATACCAATTTGTCATATTAAAAAAGTATCGGAAGATACCATGGGGATATTCAAAACTCGTAATTTGAATGAAACTGACAACGCAATGACAAATAAAACGAAAAACGTCGTATAACACAAACAAGTTCACAACACAGCATATTAAACAAAGTCTGAACAATACGAACTCACTTAATCTTGGTGGGATATAAAGTGTTCCGGAATGCTGGATAAGTAGATTCTGCTCCAATAGGATACCCGGCGTCGTCTTACTCGTAGTAACTTCAGATTTGGTGTTGTTACGATCGGGAAATAGAGGGTGGAATTGTGGTTACGACCATTTGAACATACCATGGGCAAGGTCCGTAACGATCATCCAGCTCGTGATGGAGTCCATTTAACTTTCAAAAGGATGGCTTTAACTTTTAGCGCTTGAAACCCTGATCAAATATTATATCCGTATAAACAAAACACTTCTATCAAGGAAATCATTATAGAAAACTTAAGGGGGCCCCGGTCACAACAGATCGTATGATTTTTTGTCGTGGAAAATCTATAAAAAAGTTGTCGTGGCACTGTCGTGCAAAATGTCAAAAAATATTTCGAGTGGTCACATCAGCTACGACATGTCCATGATGGGTACACGACAGAGAAAAAAGAATTGTCAGGCTCCATCCTCATGAATCCAACGAAATCATCGACAGACTCCCGCTCCAACTCTTGCATCAGTGTATACTATTCTGCCTAAACATAAGGCGCCGTTCGATCCATGGACTAACCCACCAACGTCGGGCGTTTCGCTGGTTCCTATAATGTTCACGGGCTCAAATTAACGCTAACCGGACCATATTTTGCTCTTGTTAGAGTCCGGCAAGGCGTCTTTTTAGCAGGACCAACCGTAATAGTTCTGGTGGAATAGTCATCCTCTTTAAACGACAGACGGTATGTTTTCCCAAACATTCATTCCCGCCGAATTGTATTCTTCTGAATAAAACAAAAATATGTTGCACGACGAACGTACCACTGTCGTACGACAGACAATCAATGTTGTGCGAGTATCGTACGAAATTTGGATATGCGTGAGACAATCATGCGACCGTATCACGAGTGTCTTGCGACAGTCGTAGGATTGTCGTACGACAGTCTTGCAACAGTTGTACGATTTTTCTTTATTAAAATGGTTAATGTTGGTACCCACGACAATGCGTTTAACGAATGACAGTCGCACGACAGTGGTAAGACACTACCACGACAACAACAAGACAGTGACACGATAAAAAATCGTAGAGCAAAAAAGGTGCATGTCCAATTTTCGTCCCACGACACACGACAGCGCCACGATGCTCACAATATCGTGCGACTGTCGTACGATGACCACAAATGACCAACGATTTGACCAATTGTCATGTCGTGGCGATGCATAGATGTGTCGTGGGATGGTGGGGTCGTTGTGACCAGGGAGTACAGCTCTAGAATGTCGTATCATATACATATAGTAGGTATATACTCCGAATGCAGGCGCTGTTGGAATTTTGTAACATATAAATGGAAAGTTCACAATCAAAAAGCTGAAATCATCCCATTAGTCGACATACTTTTTTCTCAACCAACAATCATTGTCAATACCATATGTAAGTCAAAATATATGTCGTTATATGAGGAACTTTGAAGTACACCTACCAAATATATTATTTTGTAATTTTTTTACATTTTATGTAGCACGATGAACTGTATCGATTGTCTCGTGTTACGTATCATCTCAAATATTTGGAATTTCCAAATCGGTCTTTTATGGTTTACTTTTATAAATTGTTATTTGGATGGAGAGTTGTCTCATTGGCACTCATACCACATCTTCCTATATCTATTGTCTTATTAGAAAACCTGCTGTGTGTGCATGTCTCAGTGGAAGAAATATTGAAGACAAGATTTTGCTTGCAGAATTTTTGTTGGAAGGAAAATCATTTTAACCTTAATAAATATGTACAGTATATACATCTAAGCATGTATTTTAAGGCTTTTTAAAAATCTTTGGAATATATGATTTGATCGTTCGTTTACCTGTTTGAATTGTTTAACACTAGTCATTTTGGGGCCCATTATGGTTTGTTGTTTGGTGTGAGCCAATGCACTGTGTTGAAGGTCGTACTTTGACCTATGATTGTTAGCTTTTTATACATTGTGACTTGGATGAAGAGTTGTCTCATTGACACTCATACCATATCTTTTTATTTATATGAACAAATGTGTGGAATTTAATTCAATCATCATCTTCTTGTTGTTTGTTTTCAGCTTTTCTTCAACAGAAACAGAACAAGAAAAATAAATTATCAATGTCTCCATTCAAGAAATCGACGGAAGTACTGCCCTTAGAGAATGGCACATTTAGTCCAACAGTATATAACTACGCAGATGAAGACAACAATACAATATCTAACGGCACAGACAACAATACAATATCTAACGGCACAGACAACAATACAATATCTAACGGCACAGACAACAATACAATATCTAACGGCACAGACAACAATGTGGTTTAGTCAACTACTGTTATAGCGCGAGAATTGCATTCAAATAAAGCTAGTTTTATAAAGAGTGTAAATATAATTGCATTCGAATAAGCCCGAAAAGATATTGTAAAAAGTGTTAAAAAAAAGTGCTGTTTTGCAAGTGCAATAATTGATCATGAATTATAAATAAAATGTATTCAGTCTGGGAAATTTGGTCATGAGAAAACCCGAGGTAGCTTTTCCATGACAAAGAAGTCTCGAGAGAGAGAGTAAAAACGAACTGTATATGAAGTTGTTGCTAAGAAAACTTTAAATGGTGGTGTTTTCTACTTAAGATATTATTTTACATGTAGATAAACTGCACAAGTAGTTAATCTTTTTTGTATAGCATAACCTAATTTTAAGGTTGAATTTATTCATTTTTTATACCATTTTTATATCATTTTCTGTATCATTTACATGTTGTATTGAGAACTATATTTATATTAAAAAACCTTTACAGCTTGTTTACACGCAGTAATTCGCCTTTATACATAGCGTATTTCTTCAATTTAGTTCGTTTGTTGCAGAACTGATCAACTTGAGCGTTCCCGGAAATGTTTAGTAGCTGGAATTAGGTCAAAATTATATGTCAACTAGTTCATACTTAAAATCTGATAATGACGAATTTCACCATATGTTGTTCTTCATTTCTGTCTATTATGTTACAAACTGTAATAGATAGATAGAAACTTTAAAACAAAAAAATCTCTGCCATATAAGATCTACTCTCAATATCAGCATACCAATTATAAACCTGCAAATGTGCATGTCATTGTTCACTCACCATTGTCAAACTAGATGTATAACTAAAGGGTAGGGATCTCATTTTAAAAAGTGTCTAACCCCGCCGCATTGTTGCGCCTGTCCCAAGTCGGGAGCCTCTGGCCTTTGTTAATCTTGTATATATATTTTTTAAATTTTTGTACATTTATATGTATGAGAGTTTAGTGTGACGTCCATTTTCGCTGAACTAGTACATATTTTTGTTCAGAGTCCAGTTTTCTTGTTGTGTAAAAGACCAATTGGTGGTTTTGGGCTGTTTTCTGTTCTTTGGTCGGGTTGCTGTCTCATTCCCCATTTCCATTCCCAGTTTCATGTATATGATCGACCGTGGCGTTCATTTTACAACAAGTTTAAAACGGTTTTGAATCATTCAAAAGACTATAGATTGGTTTTTTCTACCCCAGTCAAAGTTAGCATTAGCCGTATTTGACCCAACTTTTTGAATTTACTTGATTTTCAAGTTTTGTCAACTTCGTTTTCTGTTTGGCTGGTTTGGAACTTTTTTTTATTCAAGCGACACTTATGTGGCTTACGAAACGCGCATTTAGCTAGGTTCACACTGCCGATCAGACCAACTCGATGATCCCGATTGTTCAAATTTCCACGACCAAGCGGAACCAAATTCTTGATTGGGCCTGTTAACGACTTCTACCCGGCTAGCTAGACCAAATCAACTATACTCGATCTCAGTCTGATCTCAGCCAGACCAGATCGACATGATCGTATAGGGGTCGGAGGCCGGTCTATATCACCCGCTACAGCGGAGGGGGCATTAAGTGTTTCCCTTGTCCGTCCGTAAGTCCTATACGTACGTCCAAACAATTAGTTTCCGTTCTCTAATTTTATTTTACTCAATCCAATTCTATGAAACGTTTGAACAATGCTTAATACCATAAAACACAGATCAAGTGAAACTGTTTCCATATATCTTTCACAAATTCAATAGAAAATCATTAGTCTTTCGTTTCATCTCTTTTTTTTTTTTAAATGCGCCAAAAAGCATTTGAAAAAAGTGTTTGTAAACATTCGACCGTACGTTGACATAAAGCTGTTAATTTCTGTGTCATTTGGTCTCCTGTGGAGAGTTGTCTCATTTTCAATTATACCACATCTTCGATTTTTTACTACAAAAATTTCCGGACAGTCAAACAAAAATCATCACAGGTTTTATTGGGTTTCGTGTTGCTAAGTTTTTAGTTTTCTATGTTGTATTATGTGGACTGCTGTTTGTCTTCTCGTCGGCTTTCGTTTTTCGCTATGGCTGTGTCGGTTTGTCTTGACCTTTGAATTTGATTGTTCCTTTAGTACCTTTTGTCTCTCTTTTATAATTTTACACCTCCTTGCAAAAGTACAGACGCGAACTGTACATGGAGGAATTTGCGTATAGTTAAAAAATAAATAGAGACAATATAGTTTTGCAGAAGCAAAGTTACGGGAGTTAATCAGAGTTGCACACATATTTAGAGAGTGTTTGGCCGAGAAGAGACCGAAGAGTGGTCGAATGTGGTCGCGTAGAAATCGGGTATTGGTCGAGTTGGGATGAAAAAAATATAGAAGTCGCAAGTGATTATGAAGCGATCGGGTATTGGTCGAGTAAATCTGGACCACATATCGAACAGGTTGGCGTTGATCGAGAAATGATCGGAAATAAGTCGAGTAAAGATCGAAATGATCGAGTACTGATCGGTAAACTATTTGTATACCGACCAAACTCGATCTATACACGATCCTTTCCTGATTAATTCGACAACTTCTCGACAAATTCTCGATCTCTTCTCGAGAGACTGGCTTCTCTATCCTTACTCGAATGTTTTTGACATGTCAAAAACTCTCGGGTAGAAAGTCAGATCGATGACGACCAAGGTAGACAAGCCCGAACATTCATGTCGATTGAGTCAGACTAATCTCCCGATCGCTTAATTTGTCTTGATCGGGATTGATCTAGTTGGTCCGATCGGCAGTGTGAACCTAGCTGTACCTACTTATGATATAAAGATAACATGTAGTATGATTGCCTATCAGAACACTCTCCACAAGATACCACAAGGCAGTTAAGTTAACAACTATTATAGTTCCCCGTCAAAAATAAACAAAACTCATTCCGCATAGTCAGATCTAAATGGCCCCGAAATGACAATGTAAAACAATTCAACAATATATGTACAAAATAAAGAACGAAAAAATAAATATGATATACTGCAACAAACGACAACCATTGTACTACAGGCGCCTGGCTTGGGACAGACACATACCATACATAATGTGGCAGGATAAACTAGTTTGAAGGCGCCAACCCTCTTAAACCTGTAACGGTGGCGTAACAGATAAACATAATGGTTTACTTTTATAACTTGTTATTTAGATGGAGAGTTGTCTCATTGACACTCATACCACATCTTAATCCTATATCTATAAGAACAAATTAAAAATCAGTTGAAAAGAGCTGTCATATCGTCGATCCTTTTTTAAACACTCGATCGATAACTGGTGGTGGACGTTTAGTTTCATCCTAAAGGTATCACCAGCCCGATCGTCAGCGCGTGTGTGTTGTGTTGACATGAAATATCACCGATATAAGGTCTTTTTCTGCAAATTCAATGCACTAAAATATTTGTATCCCCGGTCGAAGATAGCCTCAACTGTCCTCAACTCTTTTTTTCGGATTTTATTTGGTTTTCAATGTGTATTAATTTCATATTCAATTTGGCTTACCAACTGTCGAAGGCAACTGGCAAGTCTGACGAAGACGAAATACAGGTGTAACTAACCATAAGCCTGGTATCTGCGATCATCTTTTACATGCTTTTAAAAGGATAATTTATTTCCAAAGTTGAAATCAATTAGATCGTGTTTCGTAAACATATAGTGAATAGGTACATTCTGGTTTTTTCTCGGACTGTTTGTTACGTCTTTTCATTAAATCCATCGGATGTTGGATGTATACTGATTGATCTAGGATGCATAATTTTTTATTGGTTTCAAGCTATAGCTGTTAGTAACTGCTAGTACTCTCAGATCTGTGCTTATATAGTGTCTTTCAGTTGTGTGAATGTATGACCCGTCCACGCCATCTCTGTGTTTTTGTTAGTGTATTTGCCTTGCTCATTGTTGAAGGCCGTACGGTTCCATATATTTCTTAATTTCTGTGTCATTTTGATCTCTCGTGGAAAATTGTCTCATTTGCAATCGTACCACATCTTATTTTTATATATTGAAGTTTGTTCAAATATTTAGATCCATACAATCAGTGCCATAGCAGTTCTTATGCTAAAGCCTTATTTAGTGTATCGGATATACACGAAGATCTTTATAAGGTTGGCTTTTTAGTGGAAACTTATTGATCCTCCAATAATTTATATCAATGTCGATTTTATTACGATAAAGATCTTGATTTTGGAATGAAATAAGTTTGCACGTAATTATAAACCTTGTTTATAAGATCTTTTTGTCTATATAGTATATACCTATGCAAAGTACTTTCTTAAATTAAGAACTATTTTTCTTCTGATGGTTTTCTTTTCGATGTACTTCTTTTTTGTCATGGTATTGTCAGATTTTTTTTAAATTTATGATTTTGTATAGAATCAAATTTCTACACCCTAAAGTCTTATAACAGAATTCGATTATTTTCAGAATTTTTTATTTTTCATATGTAACTGACTTTGACCATACTAGAGGAGTATATACTGTTTATCCTTCAGTGAATACTTACACATAGAAATCCCAAGTAACTGACTTTGACGATGCTAGAGGAGCATATACTGTTTATCCTTCAGTGAATACTTACATTTAGTGATTGTACAGAGTATCCCATTAGTCTTTATTTTTTGTGCAGTGTTTTGGGGATTATTGTTTATTGTTTGTGTTTGTGTTTTTATTCTATTATCATGTCATTTTCTATCATCTATTGACAAATTATTTCTGTTTAAATTATTATTCAGGAAAGTTACCGAAACTGATTCTTACTGTTAATAAATTTTTAAACAGTGAAGCTTTGTTTGGAAAAGATCTACAAGTCAGAATATGCTTCTCTGAGGTCTTTTTTCTTTTGAAACGGTTAATGCTAAACAGACTGTTTCTAGATATTATGTGAAAGTTGACTTGTTTTACAGTGATTTATAGGAAACGGAAAATGGGAAAAGTTATTGACTCAGTCTCTTACAAGACGGAATCAAGACTCAAACTCAGATCAACTATTTTCTTTTAATCGTAGGATTATATCATAAGCCAAAGGACATGATTATATGATTCGGGGTACTGGCTAGGCGCATAAAAGTATCCCACTAGGATAGACAAATTTTAAAAATATAATACAGAACTGCCGCGTGTTCAATGGGGGCTTTTCATTTAACAGATGTCTATCTTATAGGGTTAGACTTTAAACTTTAAACATAATCAAAATATTGTGAAATATTAAAAAGTTAAAAGACTTGAATTGATTCAGTGTGTCCGATAATTTATTTCATTTTTTTAGAAGTCAAACAAGGTTAATTCTTAAATACGAAGCGAAAAAATGCCGAGACTAGCGCTCATGTGTCAATCATTTAATTTTGAGGTCATGATATTTAATTCTTTTAAATACAAGTCATATATTTTTGTTCGTCCTACGAAAAAATATTCCAGCAACTTTTATGTTTAAAATGAAATATTTTTATGAAATTTTATTACTAACAGTAATTAAGACTCAACTGATTTTTATAGCCATATTATCATTTTTTTTTTGCACAGAAACACTTATGTGTCTTTAATTAAATCAGTGTTTTTTTTCTCTAAAGTATGAATCATTTATGACCCCCCCCCTTTTTTTTTATACATTTCATTAACTAAAGAGACATTTCGATATATATATATGATTAGAAAAATTCATTCGCTTCAGACAGACAAGAAATAGTTTGGACGGAATTTGATTTAAAAATGTGTTATTATATGAAATATTAGCAAAAGTTTGAAATGGTGAACTCTTTTGATTCGACTCGGAATGTCTTTTATTTTTTTAATTTATATATTTTTGTAACTAATTTTCTAATTCAAAAACAATCTTCAAGGGATATAAATTTATTAATCCAGTAACCAAATTATGTTCTACCAAGCCTGTCCCTACAAATGTAATTTAGGGATTGAGTCGTTAACAACTAATTAATGTAATTAATTTACTTAATATCCCAAAACTTATTGATATTACCCGAAAACTCTAATTTATAACAAAAATCATTTCACTCCAATTAATTGAAAATCAAATTCAATATGAGTGATATTAACGTATGTATCAAAATAACAGTTTTTTATCAAGATAATCTGTATGAAAGGACTATAAACCCATATCATATATAAATTGATTTTTCGCGTAAAATTTAGAGGGCTGCAAATGATTACCTCCCTTGACATTGCTTTTTAGTACAGGAGATTTGATTGGTTCTTGGCGCTTTAATGCAAATATGAAAAATGTAAACAAGACACAATGTCAACTTCCAAATTTGTGAATGAGGGAAATTGGAAAAGAATTAACAGGACAAACATGGAACAAGTCAAAGACTTTATTGTAAAGGTGAAAATTTATGTCACTGTACAAAAACTAAGATTGCAGCTGTCTCGAGACGGAAGGTGATCTATCCACACTAGGTCACAGCCACAGGCACATGTGTCTCGGGCGCATGGGGGCATTGAGTGACACCCCAGGGGCGGATCCAGCCATTTAAAAAGGGGGGTTTCCCAACCCAGGATAAAGGGGGGGGTTCCAACTATATGTCCCCATTCAAATGCATTGAGCGACCAAAAAAAGGGGGGTTCCAACCTCCCGGACCCCCCCCATGACCCCCCCTGGATCCGCCAATGCACCCCCTGTAGACATGATAGAAGTTGCTGGAATTTCCAGACATCATTTATGCTCTCAAGCCCTATGAAATAAAAGAGATAACTATATTTAATTTTAGTTTTGTTAGAGAAATAAGTGGAAATATTACAAGCAAATCAGGTAAACAGGATGTAACCGTAGTCCAAATAATTATGATGTCTTGGAAGGCTATTTAAAATTTTTGCTTTGACGCCTTCCTGAGTATAATTGAAATATAATTGACCTAGCAGGGCCGTAACTAGCCTCTTTTAATAGTGAGGCAATATATTCGCCGAACGGAGCGAGGCGAAAAATTTTGGGCGAGGGGTCTGGGGGCCGCTGAAGGCCCCCAGAAGCTCTGATAAAAATAACGCTAAATCGTGCATTCTGAGCGTTTCCCAGAGTCTTTCTTGCATTGAAACAGCTTAATTAATTTTTAGATATTTTTTTCGACAATCAGGTCCCATAGCAAAAACAAAGATTCATTGTAATTTAAGACTTTTAGGTATTAGAGACAACATTAAAAGACCGATATGTAGGATAAAGCAAAAATCGTAATTCTCATAATTGTTAATACCGTATCTGTCTGTCTGTCTGTTCTTGTCTTGTATTGTGATTAGACATTGGTGATTTTTTATGACTAGATTTAAATATAGTGACATTGCAGTATTATACTTTAAGTACTAGTACTGCTTAAGTCTACACTATAGGGACCATCTTCACCTTGTTTTACGATCTTTTACGGTATTAATGATTCTTTATAAGTATTGTTGAAGACCATCCGGCAACTATCAAGATGGAGAGTAGGAACACAAACTTTGACCATTGATCATTTGTATTTTTTCTATGCATTGACTTTGTGTGCGATTATGTCCCGATACTCCTTTATTATCTGTTAAAGGGTCTCAACATGACTTAATGCAAGTTTAACCTTTCAATGTAAAAGGTCATATATGGCAATACCTTGTTTTTTTCCTTCAAATTATTTGAAAACCAGGAAATATGTGACCTTACTTTAATTCATACCATGTCAGCTATCTAGTTTCATTTACAAGAAAACAAACTGTTTTGTATTCTTTGATATCAATTTCAATTATCCATGCAGAAAGGATATTTTTTTTGGTGTCCACTGAGTAGCATCGCATGTTCTTAGAATATATTTCTCGCACAATTCTGGACATCGGTGGACATGCAACATTGCAAAACTACGTTTACAAATGAAAGTCAACATTCAGACTATAGTCATTAAGTAGGACAATAAATGAACAAAAGACAAACCCGGAACACAGAAATACAAACAATAGACCATCAACTCTGCAAACTAAAAGGAAAATAAAAACATGGATAACGAAAAACATCCAGGGGATACACCAGAGAGTGAAGAGATCTTGCTACTTGCAAGACACTTTTCGTGAAAACAATTTGATATGAAAACAACCTTTTGTTTCATTTTTTTGGGGGTTTTTTTTGAATTTTTTTACATGAGGCATTTGCCTCATTTGCCTCAATGTAGTTACGGCCCTGCCTAGATACACACAGTGTACAGTGGTCGTTTTCAAACAAATATAATTGCGTAAAGACCTGTATAAATGACCGAAAACTTTCGAGACGTTCCAAGAATTTTATTCTGGCTTCCGGCAGAGAGATATCCAGAGGCCCATAGACACATCCAAAACTCGCCAATATATACGCATGAATCCCCTCAGGGGGTTCATGCAAAATTTTTTTTAATTTTTTTTATTTTTCTACTGAAATACATTTTACATGTTGGGGACTTCGTCCTCATATAATAAAGGTTTTTATAACTTAAAAATGATATATAAAAAGCAGGTAAGTTGAAAGTTCACAAAGATTGTTTTAAATATAGTATTTCCATCCAACATGGCGACCAAGGATAACATGGATAACGCATACATGTACATGTATACCATGTGACATGGTCGCCGTGTTGGATGTTCACACTTATTGACACTATATTTATAACGATCTTTATAATACAAATACATTTTGTACTCCAAAAAAACAAAACAAAACCACTGACCATGCTGACCATGTTCCAAAAGCATTGATAAGGAAAAGCTAAGAAAATACAATGTACATACATGTAAGTATTCATGTTAATATGAAATGTTTTTCAGCCTACAAATATAGAAGATTTTGATTTCATAAAGCCTATCAGTAGAGGAGCATTTGGGTAAGTTACATGTAAAAATAAGAGCATGAAGAAAATTTATTATTGTCAATAAGACAACTCTCCATCAGAGACTAAATGAAGAAGAAGTCAATAACTGAAGGTTACTGTACAGCCTTCAACAATGAGCAAAACTCAAACTGCATAAAATGCTATAAAAATCCAATAAATGACAATTGTAAAACAATTTGATTGAAAAAACTAAAGGCCTGATTGATGTACAAAAAAAAACCCCAAAAATGAAGAAAAAAAAGTATTATATACAGCAACAAACAGAACATAATAAGAACAAACTATGCAAATCAGTTGAAAAGTGCTTAACTCATCAGATCTATACACCATGTACATGATGTACACAGAACATAAAAACCCTTAAAAAAACCCACAAAAACACATGCTCAAATAAACATAAATAAAATAAGATTCAACACTCTAATTTAAAGCCAGGAAGTAGGCATATTATCTGTAAAATTTAATATTCACATGCTTTGTTAGGCTCACAAAGTTTTACAAATAAGGGTTAGGTAGTTTTTGAAATGTGTGTATTTTATGTTTAAATTCAAACAATCAGTTACAAGTTGTCCACTACAAAATAGGTATAAGTCCCTTACCGAGGAATTTGAAGGGGACTTTAGTTTTGCACTATGTTTGGTCTGTCTGTCTTAAATATATTGATTTGATATTTGGTATATTGTTTGATCATGACAAGTTACAGATCAAATTTCAAATTCAGTTACATATCATGGGCTCATGGCACAGCTGTTTGATTTAGTACAGAAAGTGTGTAAGGTCTATCCAAAATTATAGAAATACCTTGAATGCTTTTTATGTTTTATTTTGTACATAAATTGTATTTCATCACTATTTCAGGAAAGTTTTCTTAGGATGTAAAAAGATCGACAGAAATAAGATTTATGCCATTAAAGTTATGAAAAAGGCAGACATGGTACAGAAAAATCTAGGGGATCAAGGTAAGTTTCATTATGACAAACTTTATATTCAACATAAAAATAGATAATGTGGCATGATTGCCAATGAGTGGTTTCTCTTTCAGAGACGAACTGATGTAGAAGTAAGCAATAGAAAAAAAACCAATGAGACAACTCTCCATCCAAGTCACATTATATATGTAAAAAGTAACCAATATAGGACAAAGTACAGCCTTCAACCCATAGCCTTTATTCACACTGAACAACAAAGCTATAATGGGCTCCGAAATAACTAGTGCATGTAGTGTAAAACAATTCAAACAGGAAAACTAATGGTCTAATCTATGTATATAAAAAATGAGAAATCATCATGAACCACATCAACAAACGACAAAAATTAAACAACATGCTTTTATAGATAACCATACAGCCTTCAATAAGGAGCATGAACCAGACCACATAAACAGTGCAGAATTGAGCAAAAATGGTGGAAAAGGCTTAACAGAAATCATGGCATATTTTTCAGAAAAAAACACAATATTTGACCACTGGGTCAGACATACATGTACATACAGCTGCAGTTGGACATTCCCAAATCATATTTTTCATATTACAAAACAGATTCAACATTATGGTTTTGGTACATCACATTTAATGAATATCGAAATTTGATTATTGGTACTTATACAACAATATTAATATATGATATTTGTTTTAATTCCTGCTCTGTTACAGTTAGTGATGCATGACATCTTATTCTTGTGAAAATTTGTTTTTGTATTTTTTTTTCATTTTAGTTTTGGCAGAAAGAGATGCAATGGCCCAGGCCACCAGTCCGTTTATTGTACACTTGTTTTACTCATTACAGTCAAAACAGAATATCTATTTGGTAAGCTTATCATATACATATATATTTCCAATATTTAAGAATATAAATATAAAAAAAATCAGCTTCTCATACAATGTATGTTATATATTTATTATTTTTCGGACACAAAAAGAAAATCCATGTAAATGAAAGAAGATGTGGTGTGATTGGCAATGGGGCAACTCTTCACAAAAGACCAAATGACACAGAAATTCACAACTATAGGGGACTGTCCAGCCTTCAACAATGAGCAAAGCCCATACAACATAGTCAGCTATAGAAGGCTCCTCAATTAAAAAAAAAACAGTGGATTTCCTAGGCACAGGAAACATAAAGATGTCCACAAACATCAGAAAACTTTGAAACATTTTTAGTAATTTTTTTGTAGGATGTTAGCAGATTTACAATTTCGGATCTTTGGAACAATATTACATTTGTCAAAAATAAAGTTAATTATTTATGGGTTGAGTAATTTATTTTAAAAAAGTATAAAAACGTGATTGCTGTTGGTTTGAATTATCCTCTCATTTGTGTTATATATATATTTTTTATTTTCTCTAATTCTATGGAAAGGAGTAAGGTAAGGGCCGATTTTGGCCTCAAATTTCAGATTTACCTAACGAAAGATTTCGGACACTTTTTAAACACTTGAGTGTCTAATTCAGTTGATTCAATTAGTTTATGAAAAATTTTGACTGATTAAGTCATTAAAAACGCTCCGATTCAAGCTTAAATATGAAAAATATATCAAATATGCCAAAATATGTCATTTTTCAGATGGTTTTTGTCAAAAATGAAAGTGGCCGCATCCGTATTCATCCTCAACCTTTATATATGTTATGTATTAATATGAGGCAGGCATTACCTGTAAATGGGGACGAAGTCTGTATGAATTATTTTTTTGTAACTTAAGTATTTGTTAAAAAAAAGAAACGGAAATACCGTAACGTTTCCGATTTTGGTTCTGTTGTTAGGGATTTTAGTTGTGACGTTATTTAAATTATGACGTCATATGCAATGTAAACAAAGAAACGCTATCATCAGGTAACGTTTTTTCATATCAAGGAATTATTAAAAATGAAATTGGTATTGCACGTTCCTTCCTATTTTATACTAGACTGATAAATATATATTTTACTCAAAGTTTCATACAAACGAGACCGGAAAAAGGAAGTACATTGTACATTTCTGCGCCGGTCCGGGATTTCAAAACACGACAAAAAAAATTTGAACGATTTTGAGTTCATTAGTATACAATGAAAAATTCGGGAAATTTTCCCAAATTTTTTTTTTATTGAATTTTCTACTGTTATTGGGGACTTCGTCCCCATATCATCAAATCCTACTTACATTTCAATATTAAAAATGAACACAAATGCATCCACTTTCATTTAAGACGGAAACTGTCTGAAATTTAACTAAAATGCTAAAATTGTGAAGATTTCAGTAATTTAGCATGACTTAATGATGCTAGTACCCGATATATGTGCATTGTATTGTCAAAAGCAGCCCATATTTATGTAGCAGAAGCATTCTACTTTCCAATAAATAACTAAAAGTTTACATTTTAACAATTTTGAAAAACTGCTATATTTTGGGGCCAAAAAGGGGTTTTCCTGGACCTACTCCTTCGTCCCTAATCAAACTCATTGTATTTAAAAGTTTAATCAAGGTGTGCTTACCGGTGATCTCATAAGATGATTGGATATATTTAAGAGTCATAACCTTTATCAACACACTGGATGTATCAAAATATTTGCTAACAGGTGTTAACGAAATTGACAACTTTGTGGAAAGTGGAAGGCACTCGAAGGGGATATTGGTTTAGGAAAAAGAAAAATTTATCTTTTAATCATTAGAGAAACAGATTCTTTCATAGTTACTCATGGATTGTTTGATTTATCCAATCTTGATAGTTTAATTATAAATTTTAAAGTTCTTGCTGAGGCCTTTGACTTTAAAATTTATAATTTAACTATCTTGATTGAATAAATCTGATAATCCACTGATATCAATGTAAAAATCTATTTGTAACCTTTTTTCAGGTGATGGAATATTTGATAGGTGGGGACGTAAAAAGTTTACTGGGAATCTATGGATTTTTTGACGAGGATATGGCCATGTTGTTTGCAGCTGAAGTAACATTAGCCTTAGAATATCTTAATTCCAGAGGCATTATACATAGGTAGGTTTAAATTACAGGAAACTGTATGCTGTATCCCTTTTAATAATTAGCTAATAGGTAACATACAAAGGCCTTCAGGTATTAAATTAGCTTTGACATTTAAATCATTGTATGGAATAAATAAAAAGAGTTGTCCAAAAGCAATTATCTATAGGGAGATAACAATGGACAAGTTTTCCCCACCTTTACACACACTCACTCACAAACAATCACATAATAACAAGCTTTTATAGTACCAATATTCAAATCTCAGTTCAAAGTAGAAACGGAATTATAAAATAATTGATTACTTTAAATAACCAGTAGATCTATAATTTATACAAATTTTTCAGACCCTCAAGGGTACCAGTTATAAAAATAAGTAAATATGGTGTGAATGGCAATGAGACAACTATCCACCAAAGTTAAAATGAAGTGGATGTAAGCAGTTATAAGCAACTGTAAGACCTTCAACAATGAGAAAAACCTGCACTGTATGGTTGGCTATAAAAGACCCCTACATGAAAAATATGAAACAAGTAAATTGAGAAATCTAACAGCCTAATTTATAACAAAACAATTTTCAAAAAACAAACATGACAGACATGAACCAAAGACAACCCCTGAACTATAGGCTCTTGACATGGGACAGGTTTCCTTTTAGTATATTGCACGATATAAACATTACACAACTGAATGTAGAAAAATTCCAAGGGTTTGTTGATGTTATTTTAAGTTTAACAAGTCTACAACAGGACTTCTGAAGAAAATTCACATTCTGTATGTGTCTGTCTCAAGTCAGGAGTCTGTAATTCAGTGGTTGTTGTTTGTTGCTGTATAACATATTTGTTTTTCTTTCATTATTTTGTACATAAATCAAGCCCTTAGTTTTCTTGTTTGAATTGTTTTACAATTGTCATTTCAGGGTGTTTTATAGCTGACTTTGCAGTATGGTTTTTTTGCAATGTTGAAAAACATACAGTGGCCTTTAGTTGTTAACTTCTGTGTCATTTGGTCTCTGGTAGAGAGTTTCTCATTTGCAATCATACAACAAATTTTAATTTTTATAGATAGATAAATTATATGTCTATATTCTTTATAGACTAAGTTCTCTAGCTGAATTCTAACATAATTATATGTGTTGTTCTGAACAGTTTTAAACTTGATGTTGCACGGAAATTATATTGCTTTCGAAGAAAACTGAAAGAAGCACCTCTCCTGTATCAATTATTTTATTTACAGAAAATTCATAGTTTTCATGATGTTTGAAATAATCGAAAAAAAATTTTTTTTTGACTTACTTACATTCTAGAGATTTAAAACCAGACAATATGCTGATTGACAGGAAAGGTCATATAAAGCTGACAGATTTTGGATTGTCAAAAGTTAACCTTGATGTTGGTAAGTTGAAGGTCATAACTAGGTGATAGTCATTTAAAGAATAATTGTGAATGTTAAAGGTAAACAACAGATGACAAAATCCAGTGACAGTAAGGATTTTAAATCAGATGCCTCAAGTAGGGAGAGTGCCACTGTCTCTGCAGGTAAAAGAAAGCTTAGAGTAACTGAAGTGCCAAAGTCAAAAGGTGACCTATGGCAAAGAAAAATGTCTGCCCTACCCAATATACCATCAAAAGTCATTTCAATAGCAGTACAAATGTTCCACCCTTCATTTTGGTTGACCCACTTTGCAAACCTATGTGGTATACATGTATGTTGTTTTTTTCAAACAAAATTACAGTTTTATTCATAAAATCTTGTTTGTTATGGTTTTTTTGGTTTTTTCAAACCAAACAATTATTCTGATCAATTGATTGTCAGATCAAATAATGATAATTTTTATGTTGCTCAATATAATACTTTAATACACCTCTTTGTAAATCAATACAATACAACAGTACTTATATCTAATCATTGCAGATAAAATAGGAATTGATGTTACCAAGACCCCACTACCTACAAACTATAAGAGTAGACGGGACTACTACAGAACTCCAGGTCAAATTCTATCATTAAAGAGTAACCTTGGATTTGTAAGTCATTAGAAGCTTTTGAAGACATGCTGACAGAGTAGTAGTTTTTACCCTTAAAAGAGAAATTGATAAAATTGCAAATGTATAACCCGTATAATCATCATGACTATTACAAACAAATCTTATACAATTTTAACTAACAAAACTGCATTTAGGGCATACGATACAGTTTTGATCCTGTATTTACAGTTTGATGAAAATTTCTATATAGGCTAATTTTTGCCTGATTAAATCAAATATGTAATAAAAAATATACCTTCATGTGCTACTTTTTGACTTAAATGAGGTAGAAATTTTGTATATTTGCTAAAAATTCGGATTTCTGGCCGTATTTTCCCTTTCAAAAGAAATCCATAATTTTTTTGTTTTAAAAGATAAACACAAATTGTTTTTTGTTAAATAATTTGTAATTTCTGTATTTTATAAGATTCCTAAAAATTTATGCATTTTTAGCTCACCTGTCTCGAAGGGACAAGTGAGCTTATGCCATCACTTGGTGTCCGTCGTCGTTCGTCGTCTGTCGTCGTCGTAAACTATTTCAAGAATCTTCTCCTCTGAAACTACTGGGCCAAATACTTTCAAACTTTAACTGAATGTTCCTTAGGGTATCTAATTTATAAATTGTATCCGAAGTTTTGATCTATCAACAAACATGGTCGCCATTGCTAAAAATAGAACATAGGGGTCAAATGCAGTTTTTGGCTTATAACTCAAAAACCAAAGCATTTAGAGCAAATCTGACATGGGGGTAATATTGTTTATCAGGTCAAGATCTATCTGCCCTGAAATTTTCAGATGAATCAGACAACCCGTTGTTGGGTTGCTGCCCCTGAATTGGTAATTTTAAGGAAATTTTGCTGTTTTTGGTTATTATCTTGAATATTATTATAGATAGAGATAAACTGTAAACAGGAATAATGTTCAGCAAAGTAAGATTTACAAATAAGTCAACATGACGGAAATGGTCAGTTGACCCCTTTAGGAGTTATTGCCCTTTATAGTCAATTTTTAACCATTTTTCGTAAATCTTGGTAATCTTTTACAAAAATCTACTCCTCTGAAACTACTGGGCCAAATACTTCCAAACTTTAATTGAATGTTCCTTAGGGTATCTAGTTTGTAAATTTTATCCGAAGTTATGATCTATCAACAAACATGGTCGCCATTGCTAAAAATAGAACATAGGGGTTTAAATGCAGTTTTTGGCTTATAACTCAAAAACCAAAGCATTTAGAGCAAATCTGACGTGGGGTAATATTGTTTATCAGGTCAAGATCTATCTGCCCTGAAATTTTCAGATAAATCAGACAACCTGTTGTTGGGTTGCTGCCCCTGAATTGGTAATTTTAAGGAAATTTTGCTGTTTTTGGTTATTATCTTGAATATTATTATAGATAGAGATAAACTGTAAACAGGAATAATGTTCAGCAAAGTAAGATTTACAAATAAGTCAACATGACGGAAATGGTCAGTTGACCCCTTTAGGAGTTATTGCCCTTTATAGTCAATTTTTAACCATTTTTCGTAAATCTTAGTAATCTTTTACAAAAATCTACTCCTCTGAAACTACTGGGCCAAATACTTCCAAACTTTAACTGAATGTTCCTTAGGGTATCTAGTTTGTAAATTGTATCCGAAGTTATGATCTATCAACAAACATGGTCGCCATTGCTAAAAATAGAACATAGGGGTCAAATGCAGTTTTTGGCTTATAACTCAAAAACCAAAGCATTTAGAGCAAATCTGACAGGGGTAACATTGTTTATCAGGTCAAGATCTATCTGCCCTGAAATTTTCAGATGAATCAGACAACCTGTTGTTGGGTTGCTGCCCCTGAATTGGTAATTTTAAGGAAATTTTTCTGTTTTTGGTTATTATCTTGAATATTATTATAGATAGAGATAAACTGTAAACAGGAATAATGTTCAGCAAAGTAAGATTTACAAATAAGTCAACATGACGGAAATGGTCAGTTGACCCCTTTAGGAGTTATTGCCCTTTATAGTCAATTTTTAACCATTTTTCGTAAATCTTAGTAATCTTTTACAAAAATCTTCTCCTCTGAAACTACTGGGCCAAATACTTCCAAACTTTTACTGAATGTTCCTTAGGGTATCTAGTTTGTAAATTGTATCTGAAGTTGTGATCTATCAACAAACATGGTCGCCATTGCTAAAAATAGAACATAGGGGTCAAATGCAGTTTTTGGCTTATAACTCAAAAACCAAAGCATTTAGAGCAAATCTGACGTGGGTAGTATTGTTTATCAGGTCAAGATCTATCTGCCCTGAAATTTTCAGATGAATCAGACAACCTGTTGTTGGGTTGCTGCCCCTGAATTGATAATTTTAAGGAAATTTTGCTGTTTTTGTTTATTATCTTGAATATAATTATAGATAGAAATAAACTGTAAACAGCAATAATGTTCAGCAAAGTAAGATCTTCAATTAAGTCAAATTGACCAAAATTGTCAATTGACCACTTAAGGAGTTATTGCCCTTTAAAGACTTTTTTTCACAATTTGTTCATCATGTTGACTTACTTTAAAAAATCTTCTCCTTTGAAACTGCTGTATCAATTTCAGCCAAACTTAGGCTAAATGAGTTTCAGAGTATCTAGTATAAATTTTATATTTTATATCCTTGTATGTCAAGAAACATAGCTCCTATGGCTAAAATAGAACATAGGAGAAAATGATTATTTTTTTTGGCTTTTGAAGAAAATAGGACGATCCAAAACACATTTAAATAAATTGTAAAGCCAAAATAATCATTGATGAGACCAAAAGAATTAAGGTGAGCGATTCAGGCTCTTGAGAGCCTCTTGTTTTATTAAAAAATAAGTCATATTTATCAAATGGTCAAGAATTAAGAAAAAAAAACGTAATTTTTTGCTGTATATTTATCAAAATTTTAAAAGTTGCACTATTTACAGTTTTATAAAATTTGGTCCACATAATCTCCCTGCAAAATGAAACAAAATGTCGTTTTAACAAATAGGGGTCCATGCACTCGTTTTCAAATTGAATCAGTTTGAACGATAAAAATCAGTCAAAAAATGCAATTTTTCCCGATATGTCATACATGTAGTTTGACGATGCGAAAATAACATTTTACGTTAGCAAAGTCATTACCTCCCCTGTAACTGTATCATATGCCCTTAAGTAAATATTCCTCAAGGCTATTCCTGTGTTTGGATTCAGTATGAACAGTATTACATATTTCTATATCATCCTTTTCCTACTTCAACATGTTCAATAGACAATAGTCTTTTACTAATTTTTCAAGAAAACCATACCATTAATTAAGTATTGATAATTGTTTTGATGTATATAAAGAAAGAAGAGATATTTTTTACTCTACCTGTATTTTAAAAATATTGCATGTATAATCTAAGATGGAAAAATCATTTTGATATTTATCAACAGTAGCTCTGCTCGTGCAAACTTTAGTATTTTATATTTGGATATATTTTTCCAATAATTTTGAAGCACACTGAAAGTACTTATACATTGCAACTCAGGCTCTTTATTTAGACCAGTATTATATCAGTTTCCGTCCATTTCAGAGTAATCAACAGACACCAGTCAGATCAAGTGTCAGTAGTTTAGATACACCTGCGTCTTACAACAACAGAAGAAATCATCTTAATGATATCAGACATTCTCCGTTGATTTCCAAGAAACGTTTGAGTATACGAGATAGATTAGTGAGCTCAGCTCGTAGATCATCCTTGGCAAGACTTACTCCTCCTGTCAAGAGTCTGACGCCAACACTACAAGAATCGTTGAATTGGTCAACCCATGCAAGCAGCGATTTTTCTTTCAGTAGAAAGGAATCTTCGAGACTTTCAAGTATAATAAGTGAGGGGAAATCCAAAGGATCGTTTCGAGACTTGAAACGTCAGCCATTATCTTTGTCCCACATTCTAAACAATTCTTCTATAGCAGAAACAAGTGATGATAGTGTATTTAATTCCAGTGTCAGTATAAATATATCTTGTGTTAGTGACAGCAGTATTGAGGAAGTTTTTCATACTTGTATGAAGGAAAATACAGAGAATTGTGCTTGTCAAAGTCATCTTAAAATACCTTCAAGGCAAGAGAGCGAGTTAGACGATACACCACAAATGCATAGGTAAATATTTATGGTTAGGGTGTTTTTTATTTACGAGTTTTGAACAGCGGTATACTACTGTTGCCTTTATTTAATAATATACATGATAGAACTGATAATTTAGAAATAATGATATTGCTTGCAATTTGTAACATTTTCAATCTGTAAAATCTGCCTTTTTTGTATTGAAGAGAGAAAATCCATTCTTAATCTGTAGCAGTGGTTTGTATATTGCATGGTTGTGTTATGATAATTTATTTTACTTGGATAAGTTGAATATGAGAGTCCTGACAATTTCATTAAACGATAGAACAGTTATTGAAGTTAACACATCAGTCAGGTTGCATATACATTTCCATGTATATACTGAGAAAAGAAAGAATCTAGGATTACTTTACACAAGGCAACAATGGGGAGAAACACTTAAAATCACACAAAATATTTTGAAATTTTCATGTTTAATTTCAGGACAGATGAAGCTGTATGGAACTCTTATGCTGCCAGAAATCTGAGATCTATGAGATATGGTTCTTACTCTGAGGATAGCGATGATAGTGAAGGAAATAGTCATAAAAACGCTGCAAGTACAGATGTGAAGAAAGAGACAGAGCCTGAAATATCATTGAAAAAAGAATTAGAGGATGCAAATCAGTCTAGTAATGCCGAAACTAGTTTTTATAGCTACCATTCTGACAATGAAAATGGAGACATTGAACATATTCAAATTCAGGAAAAGAAAACATTAAGCAGAAAACGATCTTTTGTGTGTTTAGACAGAAGTCCATGTTTAAAACATTCGTCTTCAAATTCTGGATTGACACAAGAAATTAATATATTATCTTTATATGGTGATGAACATCGTTTTAAAAGATCCAATTCTGGGAATTCAGAGATTCTTGCTATAACAGAAATGAGACAGTGTGAAAGTGATAGTCGGAATTATCGGGACTTTGCTGGTTTTACAGGAGAGCATATGCATTCAAGTTTTCTTCAAAAGGCTGATAGCTGTGATAATAGAAATAGTGACCCAAATTGTTCTGAAACTAACAATGATAGTCAAGTTTTAGAACACATGCATGTAGATAGCCATGAAACTATGGATGTGCAAGTAAATAAGTCACCACATGCTATATTTAGTATCTCTATAAGCTCTGATGAGGATGATGATGATGAAGATTTAAAGGTAAACATAACATATATACCAGATTGAAACCTTGAGAGCTACCTGTACTTTGTTATCTTCTTGAAATATGTTTAAATAAATATATTCAGACTGAGAGTCCTCAAGTTATTGGTAAGAATGTGAATTGGAGTCACTATAAGAAGCAATGGAATGATATGGGCAAATGATTAAATGTGTGTGTATTGGGAACAGATCCTAATTTGAACAGTTTAGATTGTACTGATTGTTCGTACATTTTAAAACAAGATCTTAAAATTTAGTTTCACCTGCATATCAGACAAAATTGCTATCAACAACTTCTATTAAAATTAGTACAGAATTGATTAAAACCATGTTAACTAAGTCACTTTGTTCCTTCAGTTCAGAGATTGTAAATGCAGAACTTTGGGTAACGCCATTATACTGAATCACCTGTGTGATCTGACGGTAGCTTATTAATTACCTATTGTACAATTGTTTCGATCCCTGCAGATTGTTATTTGCAGCTAAGCACACAGTTTTTAGGCATTAAAGCAAATGCTTGTCTATAAGAAGTCAGAATAAAATCACATCACATTAACATGTTCTTATCCGAATGTTTTCTATTACATGATTACAGACCCAAGAGAAGACAGGAATAGTGAAAAAGACAACACCAGTGAAGATGACAAGATTCTGTAGTACAAATAAGTTCTTATCAGACAACAGATCGTTTAGCTCTTTCAAATTCAGCTCTGGTATGTCTGGCCTTCCATGTACCCCTGAATCGAATGGGAAACAAAAGGTAATACAGTCTATTGAATGCATTTGATGTGTGAAAAAGTAATCAAAAAAATATATAATAATAAAATAATTTGTTACATGTAATGCATTGACATATGTGAGTAAAATCAGTTATTGCCTTACATGCCTTATCAAAGAGTTCCCAATGGTGAAGTTGAAATCATCCCTTCATAAATTTTATGAACGCCATCATGAGTTGGTTGACCGTTATGGAATAACAGTTTCACAGATGATATCTGATATGTTTCTTACGTCATAACTACAATCCCCTTCCCTTTTCATGAATGTGACCTACTGAATTAGACTGTTTTCCAGATTGAAATATTATGAGCAGCACGATGGGTGCAACATGTGGAGCAGGATCTGTCTACCCTTCCGGAGCACCTGAGATCACCCCAGTTTTTGGTGGGGTTCTTGTTGCTTAGTCTTTAGTTTTCTATGTTGTTTCTTGTGTACTGTTATTTGTCTGTTTGTCTTTTTCATTCTTAGCCATGGCATTGTCAGTTTGTTTTTCGATTTGTGAGTTTGACTGTTCCTCTGGTATCTTCCGCTACCTTTTTTTTTCCTGATCAAATTTGAAATGATATTTGCCACTGGACAGATTTGAAACAACAATTAATCAGTTATTGCCTCTTATTTCAATATGTGTGGCTAAAACTGAAAGTAAGACCCCTTTTTGACCCCAAAATATAGCAGTTTTACAAAATTGTTAAAATGTTAACTTTTAGCTATTCATTGGAAAGTAAAATACTTCTGTTACATAAATATGGGCAGTTTTTGACAATACAATGCACTTGTTTCAGGAACTAGTATCATAAAGTCATGCTAAATTACTGAAATCCTCGAAATTTTAGCATTTTAGACTGTTTTCATCTGAAATAAAAGTGGCCACATTTGTTTTCATTCTTAATATTTAAATGTAAGTTGTATTTGATGATAAAACATAATATATTAAAGGTTGAGAATAAACACCGATGTGGCCACTTTCATTTTGACAAAAACCATCTGAAAAGTGACATATTATAGCATCTTTGATAGATTTTTCATATTTTAGCGTTTATTTCACATAAACTAATTGAATCAACTGAAGTAGACACTTAAGTGTTTGAAAAGTGCCCAAAATCTTTCATCAGATGAACCTGAACTTTGAGTCCAAAATCAGCCATTACCGGACCTACTCCTTTAAAACTATAGGTCACCTTACAGCCTTAAATAATGAGTTAATCCCATACCACATAGTCACCTATAAAAGGCCCTAATAAGACATATGTAAAACAATTCAAATAAGAAAAGGAACTGCCTGATTTATGTACAAAATAATGATCGAAAAACCAAAAAAAATATACAGCAACAAAAAAAAATAACCACTAAACTACACCTGACTTTGGACAGGCTTTTACCTGTTTAAAGGTAATATTTTAGATTGCTCAGATTCTTGCATTTTTATATTTCCTTTTATTGGCATGAACTTTGTTTTCATATATTTGCAAATGTGCTTTCAAAGGCTACATTTAGCATGTTTAGGGCAACCACTAATATAAAAGGTAAAACAATGAAAGCTGAAAATTAAGGACCTTTGTTGAATCTAAGAGGTGTTTTCAAGTGCTGAGGTTTGTTTTGATAAATATTTTGCGACTGTCATACAAGTGAGAGGTTTATATAGCTAAAAAAACAGATTTAATCCACCATTTTCTACTTAAGAAAATACCTGTACCAAGTCAGGAATATGACAGTGGTTGTCCATTCGTTTGATGTGTTTTATCATTTGATTTTGCCATTCGATTTAAATAGGGATTTTCTTTTTGAATTTTTCTCAGAGCTCAGTACTTTTATGATTTAACTTTTTGCAGATGCATCAAACCCCTTTGTTTAAGACACCTGGTAATTGTATGACTACACCAGGAATGCTGAAAACACCTGGTCAGTTAAGGACACCTGCAGCAGGTCTGCTGAAGACACCATACAGGACTCCAAAAAGTGTAAGACGTGGAAGACCTCCTTGTACAGAAAGGATACTTGGTACACCGGACTATTTGGCTCCAGAAATATTAAAACAGGAACCACATGGTAAATTTATAAACATGATAAGCAATAAGGCTTTTAAATTCTGAATATATATCAACACTTGTAAAAGAACTATTTCAAAACTCAAAAGATGATTGATTGTTGGTTGCTTAACATCAAGTATGAAAAGTATGTATACATGTAATTATGCACTTGAATAATCGGCAAGATTGATCTTTTTTGTCTTGGTTAAAGAGCAGCTTCTGCTTAGGGTCACCATTTTCATATATGAAATAAAATTAAAAAAAATTGTTTGATGCAAATTAATCCTTTAACTGTACAATTTCTAGGGGTCATTCTTATTTTTCCAATCATTTGAAATGTTTAATCATCTATTTTCTATTTACAGGTAAACCAGTTGACTGGTGGGCGTTAGGAGTTTGTTTGTTTGAGTTTTTAACTGGTGTTCCCCCATTTAATGATGAGACACCTGATCTAGTTTTCCGTAATATATTAAGTAGAGGTGAGAATCTGTTTAGATGTTAGAATTGAGAATCTGTTTAGATGTTAGAATGGAATAATGAAATGATAAAACAGTAACGAACAAACAAACAAAATTTGGTTACATGAGACCTGTATTAAGTTATGTTGACTATATTGTTGCTTTAAAACTTGGTTAGTTTTTTATTTTAAAGCATTTTGTTGTTTCACAAAACATAACTTAAATCATTTTTATGATGCGAACATAAATTTTTAAAGTTGCAGCCATATTACATACTATGAAAATAACACTTTATAGATTTGGTGTGAAGCCTTGTTCTAGATTTTCAATGCTCAAACCAAAACATTGGATATCTAAAAATATTTGAAAACTTCAATACTATAATTTTATTTTATGTTATGGTCACCTTACCACATGCTGACAAGAAATAGTTTTTGCCAAAAAAAATGCGCAGAGAGAAAGCATAAATGTTTAAATCTTACAATAATCAAATGGAAAATATATAATGTATTTTGGTAACACTGAACAATAGTATACTTACAGTGTTAAAAAAATCCCCCTCACAATGCAAGCAAATTATGTATTTAGTCTGTTTGTCTGATTGGTCATGAAATGTACATGTTCATCGTCAAGGATAATTTTACATCATTTGAAGACTAAAACTTTTAAAATTGCAAAACCTTACAACCTTTAGAAATACGTCAGAATGTTGTGTTATTGGGAAAATTAACTGATATATTGTGATATTTAATAATATAAAAGAATAGGATTGTTCGAGGAATTATTTTGTGGAGGAAAACTTTTTATTGTTTTAAGCCAAGATTCAATATATATCATGTATATGTTTTATTAAACGTTCTGTTTTTAATTTTTTACATCACTGAGTCAATACCTCCGCTGGTGGACTATCAGTCCCAGAGGGTATCATCAGCTCAGTAGTCAGTACTTTGGTACTGACATGATTTAACAAACTTTACTTAAATTGTCCGTTTATAAATTTTGAAATTATTAAGAAACTAAGGTTTCAACTCCCTCAGGCAAAGTTGGCTTTAGATGAATTTGGTTATTTATTTTATGTATTTTTGACATATAGCTCTTCAACGGTTTCGGTACTTATACATCCTCTGATTTTAATTGGCTTTGAGCGTTCCTGTAGCTCTTTTCACAAAAAAATCTTAAGTGTAAAATTAATCTTACGATAAAAATATTTAGTTGAATTGTTAAGGACTATTTTAGACTTACGATAAATTTTACACTTAAGATTTTTTGTGAAAAGGGTTACTGATGAAGGTAAATTCAGAAAAGCGCCTCCGACCCAAGAAATTATTAAACGTCTTGTTTTCAATTTTTTCCAGATGTTCCTTGGCCAGATGAAGATGAGGCTATGTCTAAACATGCCCATCAGGCTATTGATAATTTATTAACAATGGACCCAAGGAAAAGACCTACTGCTAAAGGTAAATACACCAAGGAATGTTAATTTAAAACATCATATCCATTACTTGAGTTCTCTCCTTAATATCAATGAATCAGTACACTTAACAGGTGAAAGACATAATTTATATTATGATTAGACATTTCATAAAACAAATAGTTGTGATTAATGAAATGCTGAATCCATATTTATTTAGTCATGCACAAATTTGTTTTGTCAACATGCTACAATGGAATAATGCTTTGCCAAGTACAGTTCTGATTGAGTATTCAAATAAACGTATCAGTCACCATCCCTTTTAATATTGATTTTAAAATATATTCATGTAAGGGCACTGGGAGTTGAAAAAATAAAATATTTTAAATCCAACTATTTTGTTTCTCCTTGTTTAGCTCACCCAAAGCTTATGCCATCACTTTTCGTCATTGTCTGTCATCGTAAACTATTTCAAAAATCTTCTCTTCTGAAACTACTGGGACAAATACCTTCAAACTTTGACTCAATGTTCCTTAGAGTATTTAGTTTATAAATTGTATCTGAAGTTTTGACCCATCAATAAACATGGCCGCCATGGCTAGAAATAAAACATAGGGATCAAATGCAGTTTTTGGCTTATATCTCAAAAACTAAAGCTTTAAGAGCGAATCTGACATGGGTTAAAATGTCTAAAAGGTCAAGATCTTTCAGCCCTGAAATTTTTAGACAAACCGAAAAACCCATTGTTGGGTTGATGCCACTAAATTGGTTATTTTAAGGAAATATTGCAGTTTTTGGTTATTATCTAGAATATTATTAAGATAAACTGTAAAACAGCAAAAATGTTCAGCAAAGTAAGATCTACAAAAAAGTTTTATGACCAAAATTGTCAATTGACCCCTTAAGGAGTTATTGCCCATTAAGGACAATTTTACACAAGTTGTTTATGTTTTTAAACTTTAAAAATCTTCTCAAATGAATCTAGTATCAATTTTGTATTTTATTTCCTTATATGTCAAGACACATAGATACTATGGCTAAAATGGAACATATAGGTAAAATGCATTTATTTGCTTTTGAAGAAAATATGACACATACAATGTACATTTAAATACATGTAGCATATTTAAGCCACTCATTAATATATATTGAAAAGCAAAAATAATCATTGATGAAAGATTTAAGCAAAAAAATAACAGGTGAGCCATTCAGGCTCCTGAGAGCCTCTTGTTCACAGTAGTAAATTGTTGCCACAAGAAATCTCTGGAGAATAAAATTCTTTTAATGCCTCCGCCTTAGAGGAAAGGGCATTTAATGTTATTATGCCAGTCTGTCCTGAACATCCCCAAAATTGGTTTCTGTTCTCTAACTTTAGTTTGCCTCAACCAAATATTATAAAACTTATACACAATGCATATTACCACAAAACACAGATCAATATTAAAATTGGGTGTAATCACTTTAACAGTTCATGAGTTATGCCCCTTTATAAACATAAAAATTGCTGTATTTTTCTTTTCTAACTTAAGTTTGCCTCAACCAAAAAGTATAACACTTATATGCATATATCCACAGAACACAGATCAAGTTTTAAAAGGGTGGCGTCACTTTTACTGTTCATGAGTTTTTAGCTCTTTATAGACATAAAAATTGCTATATCTGTCGTTTCTGTTATCTAACTTTAGTTTGCCTCAACCAAATGTTAAGAAACTTATACACAATGCTTATAATCACAAAATAGTCAAAACTACACGAATCCTGCATCTGTATGTGGAAGTTTACTCATGTATATTTACATGCGTGGGGAACTGTGTGGCCAATAGACACATTTTCCATTTATTTTTTATGATATTGTTATTATCTACTTTCAGATGTGAAAAAGATGGCATATTTCAGAGATTTAGATTGGAATAAGTTGTTAGAAAAGGAACCAGCATTTGTACCCCAACCTGAGGATGAAACAGATACCACTTACTTTGAAGGTTTGTGAAACTTATGTACACTCTATATTTATTATTCTTTTTACAACTGACATAGTATAGTTACAAACTTCTCTTCCTATGAAGATCTTATTCTGATTACGTTTAATAAAAAAAGCAGCCTTTCTATGAGTTATTTTTTTAAAAGATTAAGATTCAGATAAAATTCTCAATGCATCCCTGAAAAATAGGATAAAATAGAAAACCATCCTTACAAAAAAACTGAGTGATTATAAGCACTATGGCCAGTATGGGTAAAGATTGCTTTCATCTTTATCCTTATTGATTTGTTTTAATTTAGAAGATGATTATATTATATTATTAATTGATTGAATTCAAACTATTTCAAACACTTTAAATGTAAGTTGACACAAAAAGATGTTCATAAAATTATAGTAATGAATTCTTATACTGATTTCTTGTATCTTTAAATGTTAAACGTTTTGCATATTTTATGTTTTTTCAGCAAGAAATACCATGCAGCATCTAGTAGTTTCTGGTGTGGATTTCTGAGGGACATTAATGTGGTTGATGTTATGAATCTCTAATGGTAGACAACTTACAAAGGCGTCTATAGATACCAGATCTTTTACAAAATGACATTTCATCATAACTTTCATTTAGCTAGCATAATATGTGATATATACAGAATATTGCCAATTATTTTTAACAACATCGTCTTTCATATTATTATTATCTTGTTTGTGATAAACTTTGAGGGCATATAGCATGTATAGGTATGCAATTCTGGTTATGGTGGCATATGTAAGTTTAAGAGTTGTTCAATCAAGTATTATTTACATATAAGATGCCTTTTTTCTCTGTTTTCTGTGTGGCATATGTGATCTGTCAAGCTTATTTTATTGAATCAGTAACTTCATAGTTTTTATGATATCAATTTCATTTATCAAAATATAAAATTCTTAAACTCCTAGTATTTAGTATGTTTATTTTTCAGAGAGGTTATGTTATTCATTCATGTGACATTAAACCTTTAATTCATTTTCATACTTTACCGAATTTTAAATATTTGCTTGTAAAGAAAATTTGCATTTAGCTTCATGTTTTAATTAAGAACATCTTTTGACACTGCTTTAGCTGATTGTAAAGTATGATTTTTCATTAATATTGTCCTTCGGTCATTATGTATGTATACAATATATATATCCTTTACTGTGTTGAATTCTTGCTTGTAAAGTATGATTTATCATTAATATTGTCCTTGGGTCATTATGTATGTATACAATATATATATCCTTTACTGTGTTAAATTCTTGCTTGTAAAGTATGATTTATCATTAATATTGTCCTTGGGTCATTATGTATGTATACAATATATATATCCTTTACTGTGTTAAATTTTTCAATCAACAAGTCTGATCAGATCCTTGTTAGTTTCTTGAAGGGTAGTTTTGTTAAATCATTATGTAATGATCAGAGATTTCTGTAAAATAACTAAAAGGATCACCCTTCATTCAAGTGTACCCACTTTGCTGAACCTCCCAAAGTGATAATTGTTTCAGTTGTCCTTGAGTATGCATGGAATATTTGTCCTTTGACATTCAGCATCAGTCAATTAGGAAAGATGATGATGTCAAAATATGAAATATAAAGAATATATTGTTTTAGGATTTATACATCAATCTTGTATGTTATTTTAAAGATTTTGATATTATTTTATCCAGCTTTGCAGAAGCTGCAGTTATTTCTAGTCAGCATAAAAGCTTGCAAAATATATTTATGCATATAATTTTGTTTTTGTATTTAAAGTCTATGTGAATCATGTACAGTTGCCTATTACATGTATTACAATAAACTTCAGAAGATTTTGTTTGCATAGGCACTGGTAATTTTATAAAAGACTATTCACTGTATGTCCTGTTACAAAAATGAAGTTTCAACGGGTTCTATTTGCACAGGTTTTGAATTGTCAAAATGATTGCTGGCTATGGATATTGATATGGGCTGGTGGCAGTGTTATAAATGATGCATCTTGCATAGACCAACTGAAAATTTTCAATTGTAAATCATTTTATCTCAAGAATAAGTCTACCAGGTCCAGATAATACCTTTTGATGGTGATGACTTTGAGTTCACCAGTTACATTAGGACAGGTTCTCCTTTGAAATTACTAGTCTGACCTAATTCAATTTTCCTGGTGTGCCAAAAGGGATTTTTTTTGTGTATTTATTCTGGTTATTTGTATTCAGCCGTAAGGCATTCTTTCATTTCTAGTGTTTATTGAAATTATTGCTTTATTTGATTCAAACATGGCAGAAAAGCTTTCTATTTCATTTGGAGCAAATTTTTACGAATTTTGTGATTAGTGACGTGGGATACACAAATATTTAGTATTTTAGTTAGTAGTGATATTGTATTAAAATATGTACTATTTAAATACTAAATCAGAGAAATATTTTTGATTGTTAGAAACTGTAGATAAATATGCTGTATTAAAATAAGCTAAGTAATTTCATTTTTATTTATACAGATACATATCATGATTGAAATATGCAAAAGTTATTGCTGGGTGGGAGAGATATTAAAATTTGCAAGCTTTATCTGTTTTGTTTTATATATGAATAAAAGAAAATATGGGTTCACACCAGTAGAACAGAAACACAAAAGCACAAACAATTAAAAAAAAAATAGATACAGTAATAGGTCAGTAGAAGTTGACTGCCTATACATTGTGTCAAGCTCTATATCAATTGATGTTTAGAAAGGTTGAGAATAAATTGACAGATATTATCAAAGATCTGCAATGAATATCAAACTTCTGAAACAACAACAAAAATCATGATATAACAAACAAGAATGTGTCCATAGTACACAAATGCCACCCACAAACACTATCATTTTCTATGTTCTGTGGCCCGTGAAATTGTGGTCAGATTTGGCATTCAAATTAGAAATATATCATAACATAGAGAATAGTTTCAAGTTTATTGGACTTCAACTTCATCAAAAACGTTCTTGACCAAACACTTTAATCTTAAGCAGGACAGACTGAAGCATGCATGGATGAACAAATGGATGGACAAATGAACAGACAAACAGACCCCAAAAAAACATAAGTCCCTAAGTGTGGCATAAAAACAACCACTGACACTAGAAATGAGTCCCATACTATTCTAGAGTTATGCCCTTTTATAAGTGAAAAGTTGCTATTTTTTTTTGTTTTCATTGTATTACATGAGAAATAAAAACAAAGCAGTAAAAATATGAAAAGAACATACCAATCACTTGAACATTAGAAATCTAGTAATTTAACAGTGTGTCAAATGCTCTCAAAAAGTGTTTTCACATATTAAAAGCAAGCTTGAGAGTGGTCATTCGTGTCCTCAGACTTCTTTTATGTTGAATGGATATTATGTATTAATTATTGACACAAAATCACTACAAGCTCTGGACAACAAATCAATAACAGCTCATTTAAATATGTTCTTCGCCTCAAAATTGCAGTCTTAGACCTTTGGCATGGAAGTTAACTTGTGCATGTCATAGCAAGTTTTTCAGCATGTATTTTGCTTTAAACATTCTGCTTTTATTTAAAGGCATGTTTTATTCATTTCGCATCAATTTGTTGCACAAGCAAGAATTAGCAATCCTCAATTGCATTGCCGTTTTCAACATTTATGTTCAGCCTGTGATTATGGAAATAACTTTGTCAAATCTCAACGGAATTTTATGAAATTTGGACAGAGGCATTTTTATGATAATTAACAGTTAATTAAACAGATTATCATTGGTCATCTCAACAAGATTGATTTTCTGCTTATGCCGGGACGGCGAAAGCGAGAAAAGCAATCAAGTTGAGATGACCAATGATAATCTGTTTATTGCTATTTTACCTATGACGATGTTGTTAATTTCATGTCAATTTCATTTGCAACGCCACATGCCTCCTTAGTATCTAGCGATAATTTTCCATCTCAAGTGAGTAGCATTTAAAAAATTATCACAAAAAAGATCAAAGGAAAAATGCACAAAATAGCAATAAATCACATTATTACTATAAATGTGGAATCATAATTTAGACAAGAGGCTGTCACAACGACAGCAAACCAGATTTATTAATACTTATTTGTGTCCTGGTAATATCACAAGAACCATAAATGATGAATGGTGAAAATGAAAATCGTCAATATCAAATTTGACCTCTAATTTGCCATCAGTAACAAAATATAAAAATTTCTAAAGCTTTGGTTGAATGGTTCATGAGAAAATGCACGGACATGACTGGAAACACCATTTTTCAATCTTTCAAGAACCATAACTCCTGAACGGTAAAAGTCAAAATCGTCATTATTGAACTTGACCTCTATTTTGTCATCAGTAACAACATATTAAAATTTGGGAAGCTTTGGTAAAACAGTTCATGCGTAAATGCATGGACACGACTGGAAACACCATTTTTCAATCTTTCAAGAACCATAACTCCTGAACGGTAAAAGTCAAAATCGTCATTATTGAACTTGACCTACATTTTGTCATCAGTAACAACATATTAAAATTTGGGAAGCTTAGGTAGAACAGTTCATGCGTAAATGCACGGACACGACTGGAAACTCCATTTTTCAATCTTTCAAGAACCATAACTCCTGTAGGTAAAAATCAAAATCGCCATTATTGAACTTGACCTTCATTTAGTTGTCAGTAACAACATATTAAAATTTTAAAAGCTTTGGTTAAACGGTTCATGAGTTAATGCACAGACAACATTTGATTCCTGCCCGCCCGCCCGCCCGCCGTACATCCCCAAATCAATAACCGACATTTTTGTCACAAAAATCCGGTTAAAAATCATCAAGATGATAAGAGGGCACCAAGATCTTATACTCCTTTACATTATTTGATAAACAAAAGGTTGCATGTTTTGTTGTATTTAACCCCTCATTAAAAGTATTGGAAGAATAGGAAGTAAATTTCTGGCAGATCCAAAAGCACTTACATGTTACAAGCCAATTTCTGGCAGATCCAAAAGCACTTACATGTTACAAGCCAATTTCTGGCAGATCCAAAAGCACTTACATGTTACAAGCCAATTTCTTGCAGATCCAAAAGCACTTACATGTTACAAGCCAATTTCTGGCAGATCCAAAAGCACTTACATGTTACAAGCCAATTTCTGGCAGATCCAAAAGCACTTACATGTTACAAGCCAATTTCTTGCAGATCCAAAAGCACTTACATGTTACAAGCCAATTTCTGGCAGATCCAAAAGCACTTACATGTTACAAGCCAATTTCTGGCAGATCCAAAAGCACTTACATGTTACAAGCCAATTTCTTGCAGATCAAAAAGCACTTACATGTTACAAGCCAATTTCTGGCAGATCCAAAAGCACTTACATGTTACAAGCCAATTTCTGGCAGATCCAAAAGCACTTGCATGTTACAAGCCAATTTCTGGCAGATCCAAAACACTTACATGTTACAAGCCAATTTGTGGCAGATCCAAAAGCACTTACATGTTACAAGCCAATTTCTTGCAGATCCAAAACACTTACATGTTACAAGCCAATTTCTGGCAGATCCAATAGCACTTACATGTTACAAGCCATCACTGTTAAGCTCCATACCAGATATATAGTCATCCTTTTAGTTGTACTTTTTATATAAAATGTTTACGGATTACTGTATAAATTCAGAAATTAATAGGAGGTTTTTATTATTGCGAAAAATGCGACAGAGTGGTAAACGCAATAATTTAAACTCGCATTTTGAAATATTTTATATGAGTTAAACAGGATTTTTCTCAAACTCGTAAAAAATTAAAATCGCATTTAAGTCTAAACTGACAAAATCGCAATAATAAATGCACGCAATAATTTCTGAATTTACAGTATTACTTTCTACATTTTTTCTAGTTTTTATTGGATTTGTTTTATGTAAACTGGTTTGTCCATTTTGTCTTGACATTTAAATAGTGATAAAAGCAAAGACAGTTACTTTTCTGATATTTATTGAACACTTTCTTGTAGAGGCTTACAAAAGTTCAGATAAGGTTAATAAAAATAAAAGCACTCACAAAATGACTAAACTAAATATTGCAATATGATTTACAATAGAGTGCAATACATCCAACAGCATACTAAAAAGTCAATTCTTAGATGACCTAGGCTCTGTTTCTGTTTTAATCACATACACATCAGTAAGATACAAATTCTATGGTACATTTTTCAAATTATTCATGACAAGTTATTATGAGCATATAAGCATGCAAAACAAAATAAATTAAATACATTACATATGAAAATAATATTTGTTTTTAAAGAACATCTTACACAGTTTTTGGTGTTCATAAAGCAGCTGTGTAATTGTTTAATACTATTTGAATGACTTTCACATCTTTTCCCATGTTTGTTAACTTTTATAAATATGTAACAAGAATGTGTCCCTAGTACACGGATGCCCCATCCACACTATCATTTTCTGTTAAGTGGACCGTGAAAATGGGGTAAAATCTCTAATTTGGCATTAAAAGTAGAAAGATCATATCATAGGGAACATGTTTACTAAGTTTCAAGTTGATTGGACTTAACTTCATCAAAAACTAAAACTTTAACCAAAACTTTAATCTGAAGCGGGACAGACGGACGGACAGACGAACTGATGCACAGACCAGAAAACATAATGCCCATAAATGGGGTATAAAAAAAACTTATTCTTTGAGAATATTGACAGAATCTGAAACTTTAAATTTTGAAATATTTATAATAAACTGACTTGCTTTATTTATTTACCTATGCTTAACAATATCGTACACTTATTAATGTAAAATCTTTTTCAATTAATATAGATACTAAAACTGTTTTTGGAATATACTTTTACACAAAAGAAGAAGCTAATTCCATAAAAAATATAAATCCATTTTAAATATACTATAGCACTGTTAGTGCATAACATATTTTACTTTTTCTGATAAATTCTTGCATTGATTTTGAGTAATATTAGTTAAGAGGTATTTTTTTTTTAAAGACATGTATATATTTATAAAAAGCAGGTTCAATACTTGCAAAGGTGTTTAAATTGTTAAATGGAACACAAGTCCATTAAAGCCAAAACAGTGACAAAATGTTGTTTTAAAAGTATTAATTTTGAATCTATATGTATACTGTGGATTAATTTATTTTCGTTCGTACCAATTTTTGTGGATTGAGGAAATGTTTTATCATACATTGGATTTCATTGTTTTGACAAAGTCTGCATATATTTCAATATAAATTTTGTTGTTCATTGAAGATTTGAATTTGCGGTTCCTTGTACCCAAGAAATTCTTATAAATCTGTATCCAACGAAAAAATAATGAATCCACAATATTCAGGATGAAGACGGATCTTATCAATTTCTCTTTAAATACATCTTATCTTTGTTCTGTTCTAACTATTTTCTAATTTTAAAGCACTTAAGGATGTACTTAGGTGAGGTTTTGGAAATCGTGTCAAATTTTCGGTCTCCTTGGTGTTTTTCCATACAAAACAAGGTAAAATATTTTGCCCCATAACACCCATTTATTTTTTCATATAAGACTAAATAGCTCATGAAAGGTCATTAACCAAAATTTTAGAAGATTCTTAATTTTCTTTCTTTTGTTTTAGACCCAAATGATACCAATGCAAACATAAGGTAAAAGTCTGAGTCAGCCTTTTCCCGCCCTATTTCAAATCTCAAATATCTCGAAAAGGAGGTCCATGACCTATCAATATTTTTAGCTTATTTTTATCCTTAAAGAATGCTCTTCAAGCTTATAGGACCAATTTTAAATTCTTGATTTATTAATTTTCACCTAACCTCACCTTAGTACATCCTTAATAAATTTCAACAAAATTCAATTTTTAACTTGTTTTTTATTTTTAAAAGAACAAGACAAAACTTTGCAAACTAAAAGACATATGACCTAAACTATGTGTGTGCCAGCTCATTTTGTTGTTTTAAATTCCTCTAATAAATTCCTACCCCAATAGGGCTCATACTACAAAAACTTAAAAACCATCTTAATAGAACATTTTTTAATTTAAATTTCCTAAATACTTATTACCAATCTCACTAGGACGTATAGTTTAGAAACCTATTTTACAAATTTCATGCATCTACTCCTTTAATCACAATTGAAAAAAATGACATAAAATTTGTCTAAACAGTGTACATAATTTAAATATTTCCAAAACTTAACAATATATTTACAAATAAATAGGTTCAACAATCACAGAATATCAATGAAAACATATCACATTAGACTTTGGCAGTTTGAATATTATAAGACAAAGATAGAAAAAAAAAACATTTGGATGTTCATCTTGCTCAGTCTCTACTGGTAGTTTTCTATGCTCTGTTTTGTATACTATTGTCTTTTTGTTTTGTTTTTTGCCACTCTTTTTGATATTTTTGTATCGTTTCAGACACATTTAATGCAACCCATCTTTGCATGCCTTTGTTATATATAATAAAATCCTACATAATATTAAAGTATTAGTTTGTAAACTATAGGAGGCAATAACTGGACATAAAATGTACCCTATGTGAATTGGACGGACTAATGGACAGACAGAGGTAAAAAAAAGTACCCCATCTATTTTGTTGAGGTGGCATAAAACAGAGAAACTGTCTTAATAGATGAAAAATAAGAGAAACAGTTAACATTAATAAACATCAATAAGTAGACAGTCAAAATTGATAAGAAAAAGAGAAAGTCAAACATGTTCACAAAAATTGCATCATGAAATATCACACTAACTTGAATAGAAATATATATATATATATATATTAAAGTGTAAAAAAAATGACAAAAAGGATATAAAGCATACAAAAAGAAAAGTAAAATGTATACAGAACCCAATAGAAGCTCAAAGGCATTTCATTCTAACATATAAATAACTATGATATGTGAAACATACATACAAATTGAGCAAATGATTTGATCATTAATAAATTAACAAATAATTTACAAATGTACAAATAATGACGGATATAAAAATAATACTAATCTTAATTTCATATGAATTTGCATAAATGTCGAGCCAATACTGATTATATAGAAAATGCCGTAATTAATTTTTTCAGCAAACTATTTATAGATATCTATTGCACAAGTGTTCCATAAATTATGTATTTACAACTATTTCTACATCTAGTTTTTCATTTGTCTACTTTTTTCCAAGAGTGTAACACTACAGACTGTCACCCTTATCAGATCTTTTATATAAATATAATTGAACGCCATAAACATGCATGTTATCAAAACATGACATGAACATGTGAATGTCTTACCTAACTATCTAACATGATTCTGTTAAAAAGTTATTTAAAAAAAATAATTCTAAATTGTAAAGAAAAGGGAAACAACAGTATGTTTTGGGGCTGATTCTTTTTTAATAGAGTTTTTTTTTTTTCAATGTGAATATGACAGTAGTTTTTTTCAAATTTTTGTTGACTTATATTAAATTAATACAATGTTTAACACTAAAAGAACTCTGTTCAATACAACACCTATCATTGTCTACTGAACACCATTGTGTTTTAAAGATGAACAATGCCCCAAAATAACACATTCATATTTAATTTCCTGTAACTTTGATTTTTTTTTTATTATTTCTGTGCAAATATACCCTGGTTTCAATGCCACTCAGAACTGGTAAGGTTTGCTATGATTTCATGTTATTAAGGAGTATTGTGTACCGGTACAGTCTATTGGAGCATCAACTCTTTCATTTTCAGCTTACATTTCAACATTCAAGTCTTGATTAAGTTCCTGTATTTTCTTTATGTCTTTTATGCTGGTACATCCATACAGATGCAAAAGTTTTAACCTAAAAAAATACACAATGTCAAAGTTGTTACCAATTAACCTGTCAGAACCAATATCAATACAACTACCAAGTACAATTTTAATTTATGCTTCGTAACCTACAAAAACAGAGTATCTTTATTGAAGACATAATGCAAAAGATCTAATTATTTTTTGCATTTAATTATCTCATTTGTTTTAATACAGTGGTTTGTTTTACTAAAAGTCTAGGTGAGTATATTTCTATAAGCCCATGGTTATTATCAAATGTTTCCTTTTCACAGATTTCAAGTTTTTTATAAAATGTTTCCTTTTGACAGGTTTCAACTATATCATTCTTTTTTCCAATAAATGTTAGAGGTAGTCAAAATGGAAGAAATATATATTATTACATTGATACAAGTGGATTATCGGATTTTTCCAATCGAGGTAGTTAAATTATCAATTTTAAAGTCAGAGCCTCGACGAGGACTTTAAAATTTATAATTTAACTATCGAGATTGGACAAATCCGATAATCTACGCGTTACTATGTAATAATCTGTTTCTCTAATGATTAAAAGATAAATTTTCTTCTTTTCTAAACCAAAATCCCCTTCGAGTGCCTTCCACTTTCCACGAAGTTGTCAATTTCATTAACACCTATTTGAACATTTTAATCAATTCAGGGAGCTGAGAAAGGTTATGACCCTTTGACTCAGCCAATCATCTTCTGAGATCACCGGCAACCACACGTTGATTAAATTTTTTTATACAATTGGTTCGGAAAGGGATATATTTCCATAGAGTTAGAGAACATGTATTATCAAAAATAAGGAGATGTGGTATGATTGCCATTGTCATTGAGACGTTTATCAACCAAAGTTTAATTGAAAAATGTGATTTAATACTAGCAAGTACACTTTACCCTCTTTTTAAATGATAAAAAAAATCAATATCTTATGCACTAGATATAAAACTAAGAGATCAACTGTACTATATCTTACTTTTTACAGTGTTTAACTAGTTTGATAACTACAGCATCAGTAACATCGGCTAGGAAGTTCAGCTTGGCTTCCTCTAGTCTCTGGTTACAGAAATTGGCTAACATAGATACACTGCAATGATGATAAATATATTGTCAATAAACAGCAGTCATATAAAGACTCATAAACAAAAAATAAAGATATATAAATATCAAAACGTTTTTTTTTTATAGTAAAATTGAAACTGTAATAAATAAGCCCTTTTCAGTAAAATTGTTAACACTAAACTTATATCTAACATTATATAAAAAAAACTATTACATAAACTGATGTAATGTTCCTTAAGTTAACAACTAACAACATATTTAAAATATATACTGAGAATTCCTTATTTTTGTGGGAATCAATTCCTGTGTAAATTTGATTTTGTTGTTTTGCCAAAGTCTGCATACAAGCCAATAGGAAATATGTACATTCATGAACAGTTAAATTTTTGGTTCACCTTTACTAAAGAAATGTGGTACCCCATGAATGATAATAAATCCTCATTAACTTCCCTTTCCATGTCAACTTACCTCCGCTGTGTACATCCTGTGGAACTGTCACCACCTTTACCCAAGAAATGTGGTACCCCATGAATGATAATAAATCCACAAAATGTGGTACCCCATGAATGATAATAAATCCATATTAACTTCCCTTTCCATGCCAACTTACCTCCGCTGTGTACATCCTGTAGAACTGTCACCTCCTTTACCCAAGAAATGTGGTACCCCATGAATGATAATAAATCCACAAAATGTGGTACCCCATGAATGATAATAAATCCATATTAACTTCCCTTTCCATGCCAACTTACCTCCGCTGTGTACATCCTGTAGAACTGTCACCTCCTTTACCCAAGAAATGTGGTACCCCATGAATCATAATAAAACCTCATTAACTTCCCTTTCCATGTCAACTTACCTCTGCTGTGTACATCCTGTAGAACTGTCACCTCCTTTGCCCAAGAAATGTGGTACCCCATGAATGATAATAAATCCTCATTAACTTCCCTTTCCATGTCAACTTACCTCCGCTGTGTACATCCTGTGGAACTGTCACCACCTTTACCCAAGAAATGTGGTACCCCATGAATGATAATAAATCCTCATTAACTTCCCTTTCCATGTCAACTTACCTCTGCTGTGTACATCCTGTAGAACTGTCACCTCCTTTACCCAAGAAATGTGGTACCCCATGAATGATAATAAATCCTCATTAACTTCCCTTTCCATGTCAACTTACCTCCGCTGTGTACATCCTGTGGAACTGTCACCACCTTTACCCAAGAAATGTGGTACCCCATGAATGATAATAAATCCACATTAACTTCCCTTTCCATGTCAACTTACCTCCGCTGTGTACATCCTGTAGAACTGTCACCTCCTTTACCCAAGAAATGTGGTACCCCATGAATGATAATAAATCCTCATTAACTTCCCTTTCCATGTCAACTTACCTCCGCTGTGTACATCCTGTGGAACTGTCACCACCTTTACCCAAGAAATGTGGTACCCCATGAATGATAATAAATCCTCATTAACTTCCCTTTCCATGTCAACTTACCTCCGCTGTGTACATCCTGTGGAACTGTCACCACCTTTACCCAAGAAATGTGGTACCCCATGAATGATAATAAATCCTCATTAACTTCCCTTTCCATGTCAACTTACCTCCGCTGTGTACATCCTGTGGAACTGTCACCACCTTTACCCAAGAAATGTGGTACCCCATGAATGATAACTAGAGGGTCCAAGGACCCTGTGTCGCTCACCTGATATTTTTATTTACAATTGTTACATGATAAATGCAACTGTTGTACTGTCGTTTAGTTTCAGAGATATAATACTAAAAAGTGCATTTGAAACCTATGCTTTATTTCAGCCATGTGGGCAGGCAGGGTCATCATACACAGTGGTCCCTGGATATCCTAGTGGTGATTTAAACCAAGTTTGTTTAAATTCAACAGTTGTTTCAGGGGAGAATTTTTGTAAAATTTATCTAACAAGAAATGCAAAGTAATGAGAAAGTTGTGAAGTAGTTTTGTTGTTGCGCAACATCCCCCCTCCCCCCCCCACTTTGCCAAAAAAACCAAAAAGGTAATAAAAAATTATCATATAAGGGCAATCTATCCTATTAATGATTTCTGCAAAATTCAGTTGATTGTGCAAGGGTTGTATAGCCAGCTGAGGTCGTTAAAAACTCTCTTTCTTTTGTTGTTGCAGATAGATCTTGACCTGATAAGCAATTTTACCACATGTCAGATTTGCTCTAAATGCTTTGGTTTTTGAGTGATAAGCCAAAAACTGCATTTTACCCCTATGTTCTATTTTTAGCCATGGCGGCCATCTTGATTGGTTGGCCGGGTCACCGGACACAATTTTTAAACTAGATACCCCAATGATGATTGTGGCCAAGTTTGGTTTAATTTGGTCCAGTATTTTCAGAGGAGAAGATTTTTGTAAAAGATAACTAAGATTTACGAAAAATGGTTAAAAATTGACTATAAAGGGCAATAACTTCTAAAGGGGTCAACAGACCATTTTGGTCAGGTTGACTTATTTGTAGATCTTACTTTGTTGAACATTTTTGCTGTTCACAGTTTATCTCTATCTATAATAATATTCAAGATAATAACCAAAAACAGCAAAATTTTCTCAAAATTACAAATTCAGGGGCAGCAACCTACCAACGGGTTGTCTGATTCATCTGAAAATTTCAGGGCAGATAGATCTTAACCTGATGAACAATTTTACCCCATGTCAGATTTGCTCTTAATGCTTTGGTTTTTGAGTTATAAGCCAAAAACTGCATTTTACCCCTATGTTCTATTTTTAGCCATGGCGGCCATCTTGGTTGGTTGGGCAGGTCACCGGACACAATTTTTAAACTAGATACCCCAATGATGATTGTGGCCAAGTTTGGTTTAATTTGGTCCAGTAGTTTCAGAGGAGAAGATTTTTGTAAAAGTTAACGACGGACGACGACGACGACGGACGACGGACGACGGACGACGGACGCCGGACGCCAAGTGATGAGAAAAGCTCACTTGGCCCTTCGGACCAGGTGAGCTAATAAAACCTCATTAACTTCCCTTTCCATGTCAACTTACCTCCGCTGTGTACATCCTGTGGAACTGTCACCACCTTTACCCAAGAAATGTGGTACCCCATGAATGATAATAAATCCACATTAACTTCCCTTTCCATGTCAACTTACCTCCGCTGTGTACATCCTGTAGAACTGTCACCTCCTTTACCCAAGAAATGTGGTACCCCATGAATGATAATAAATCCTCATTAACTTCCCTTTCCATGTCAACTTACCTCCGCTGTGTACATCCTGTGGAACTGTCACCACCTTTACCCAAGAAATGTGGTACCCCATGAATGATAATAAATCCACATTAACTTCCCTTTCCATGTCAACTTACCTCCGCTGTGTACATTCTGTGGAACTGTCACCACCTTTACCCAAGAAATGTGGTACCCCATGAATGATAATAAATCCTCATTAACTTCCCTTTCCATGTCAACTTACCTCCGCTGTGTACATCCTGTGGAACTGTCACCACCTTTACCCAAGAAATGTGGTACCCCATGAATGATAATAAATCCTCATTAACTTCCCTTTCCATGTCAACTTACCTTCGCTGTGTACATCCTGTTGAACTGATATCAATGTTCCGGAGGTTCTGACAGTTGTTTGACAGAGCTCGAATACTGTTATCTGTAATATTCCTGCAGCCACAAACATCTATGACCCTGTAAAATTTTAAGCTTAATTACACTTCATTTAAATGGTCATTCATACAAATATGATGGAATAAGACAGGGAAATAGAGAGTGTTACACTTCATATCTGGTTCTATGTTCAATTGAACAAATATAGCACTTATCTGGCCTCTTTCCTAACATTTCTGTATACCTACAAAACTTCACACTATCATTGTGGAGAACAAGATTTTAAGTCATACCAAATTTCAAAACACATGAATACTGTAAAATCAGAAATTACTGTGAGGTTTTTATTAATAATGCTAATGCAAATAGTGTGACTGGGTGAGTATTGTAATAATAAAAACTTGCATTTTGATATATATGATGCAAAAGTGAATTTCTAGATTTATAGTACATTGTACTGGTACATGTTTCAATCCATTTTGCCAAGTTTTTTCATAGACATTAAATACAAGCAAATATCCTTTCATTCATATTGAGAACATGTTAATGGTATTTGCAAATTGATTCTATCTGTAACAAAAGGCTTTATTTTATATTGTTTTTATTAAAGCAAGTTCAGTAAAAAGCACTGTGTCATTATTTTGACTTCAAGCCACACAGGTTTATACTTTTTACTAGAGATTTGTGTTAGGAATTGCAACGTAAGTAGCTTATAAACTATTTCAGAAGATTTTAATTTTGTATTTGTGATAATTTGATTTCTAATTACCTGATATCACTAAGATATGTTGAGATCTCTAGTAAAGCTACATCACTAATATTTGGACAGTTGGCCATTACTATTGTCTTCAATCTAGGACAATTCTTCACAACATATCTGATACAGTTGTCCTTTATCTGTAAATATACCAACAAATCAGAGAATAAGTAAAAACTATTTACTGGAGAAAAACATAATTGAAAAAAAAAGGAGGTTCCTGATAAATATTTCTTTTTGAAAATATATAAAAATAAAATAAAGACAATTTATTTCAACTGACAATCCATCATTCTTAAGTTTTCAGATTTTGTAAACATGTTTTATTTGAGGTGCACAAGAAACAAAACAACCAAACTTCTATTCTATTTTCAATCATAGTGTATTAAACAAAATTAAAAAAAAATCTCGATCCATTTCGACTATTTAACTATTTTTCAACAAATCATCAAATATGAAACTCTCTGTCAAACACTTTACTCAGTACTTGGAGTACAAAATTTGAGCTGGAAACACCAATATCCAGTATTTTGATTTGTTAAATATCTGAGTCTGAGTATTATAATTGTACTGGAATTCATTACAACAGCAAGGCCTGTTCTTTTAAGACAAGTTGATCTGATTTGAATACAGACTTTAAGCTTTATATCTATTTAAGCTCTTAAGATAAAGACAATCTTTTCTTTTGAGACTTAATGATCTAAGTTGAATCCTTCCAAGGTACTTACATGCTTAACACCTCTGAGATCTAAACTTTCAATTCTGCCAAGACTAGTTGATAGCTGCGAAATGCATGAATCCTTTAACTGTAAATAAAAAAAATGAGAATTTGAAGAGACAGTAAAGTTTTTCTTTAATTAATTATACCATAATTGGTTCTGTTAGAATCCAAAAACTGCACCATTACATATATTGTTTTTTAGTTACAGCCTATTTTCAATAGTCCAATCTAAGAAAAGTTTGTTGATCTTATCTACAGCAACAATTAACAATAATGATTTAGGGAATGGAGGCCAGAAAATAACATAAATATATTAAATTAAATAATACTAAAAATAGTGAAATGTATTTTAAGTTTAAATTCTAAGTATTCAAATTATACTTACCCAAGAGTACCTTTTCCCCTTTTTTATAGGTACATGCCATAAGCCCATATGTGAAAAGAATAAACAAGAACTATGGGAATACCCAGCCTTACAATTCTTATAGCTGATTAAAGGAAGTTAATTAGATTATCTCCCCTTGAAATAATTTGGAGAGCTTATAATACATTATGATACACTAATAAAGCAGCTGTAGTGACAGTTTTATGTATCTTATTCATTTGTCTGTAATAGCTTAGTATACCATGACAAATATGATGAGAATTAATACCTTGTAACACTGGCCAAGATTCAATGTCAGAAGGTTTATACAATGTGTTGCTAAATATCGGATTCCTTTTGGTGTAATCTTGAAGCATCCAAACATTTCCAATACTCGTAAACTGTAACAGAACAAACTTAAGATTAAATATATCTTACATCTATACTAAATATAACCATGCAAAAGATTCTGCAGAAATATATTTTTTGATTTTAATGATCTATTCAAGTTAGTCGAGACTAAAATGTAACTTCTCCAAATCTTTTTTAAGACATGAAATTCCGCTCATACAAAGAAAACACATGCTTTGATGTGCAAATTTTTGTCTTATTGATTTTATTGATTTATTATTTTTTGGAGAAAGGGAGGGGATATACCAAATATCCCCCTCCCCTTTTGTAATTTCAAAATACAAAAATTGTAAATTGTAATTTCAACTGAAATTAAAAGAACCAAAAAATTATTGATTTTTCCATTTATATACCTTGAACCATGTTTCTTGAGTACTGTTTCTAAGCCTTCATCAGTTATATTTTGACAACCATTTATGCATAAACTTTCAAGTCTGAAATATAAAGTATAATGAAAATTATAAGATGATAGTGGTTGAAGTTATCACTGAAGGCACAGCTGTATGTATGTAGTTTATAGTGCAATTTATTAGAAGTAATGAGGGTTATTCCATTCTAACAAAACTTAAACTCACAGAAGGCACAAACTTTACTGTTGTGTCACTGATATAAGGATGTCATAAATGTTAATTAACATTAAAATACCTACTTGTACAAAGTGGAAACAGTTGCAGACATTTTTTTATCATGACCTTTAAGGTATCTTTTTGTACATGTATAGGCATAGTGGTGTCAAGAGCGACCACGAATATCAATGAACAGTGGTGGTGGAGGAGAAGAAGCTTAAAAAAACAGTTTTGAAGTTTTTTTCCATATATATGACACATTTTCTAGAAGTGGTTAATAATGATTATAAATTCCATTCCTAAACTCCAAAAGGTTTTTGAGTTAGAGGGATACTATTTTATACGTTTGTACAGAGGTGTTCAAAATAAACTATGACGTGACCAAGGTTTTTAATGAACTTTTTTCATTGTAAGTAACAAATATTTAAAAGTTAGAAACAAAAAATATTTTTCATTATATCAGGGCTTCCAAAACGGTCATATATTCCGGACATTTGTATAATGTCCGGTAAAAGTCAGGCTGGGCAAAGCATGAAACAGTCATATACATTTTAGTTTTCAATTTTTTCGGTCATTTTAACATAATTCACGATCTTTTTGGCACAACCTTTTGCCTTTAACATCCACACATTTCCGGTCATAAAAGAGACATGATGATTAATTACTATCAAAACAACCCATACTTCAATACTTTCTAATTTTAATCAAGGCTAATTAGTTGTTGGACAGGTGATATCTACCTGTTCAAGTGACAGGTAAACTATGTTCAGTACCGGACATCCTATAAATTGATTGGTCTATTCACAATTATTTTCTTACATTTCAGCGGTTTGTAGCTCATTGATTTAGTCCAAAAGATTAAAATTATAATAAGAAATTAGTTTATCTACATGATTTGATGAAAAATTTTGAAAGGTTTAAACAAGGACGTATAACTATAATATACGTCCTTGGTTTAAATGAAAAATCGTCAGAACTACGTTGAATGAACTAGAACACGTGTGCGCATGTGCTAAGGTGGGAAATTTAATTATGCATCCTTTATTTCTTTAAAATGCAAAAATTATCATTGAAACCTGTATCTGAATGTTCATTTCAAGTATTTTGTTGAAGAAATAACGTGAAACGAGCTTAATCTTTACTCAGTCATGCTTTGTAAACGTACACGGATTTTACGTATCCGTTTATGGTCCATGTTTTACCACTGTCAAGTCAACATCCGGTTTTAGAAAAACGTGATTCTAAAAACGAAAATAAAGTTTTTGACATGTAATTTTGCACAAATAAAGAGTCTATGGAAGATACGAGCACGCTGATGTGCACACTTTGAATGATGCACTGCCAATTTAACAGTTTACATCCAAACATCAAATTCATATCAAAGTAAAGTTTAAAATCGTTTTTTAATCTAATGTCATTATCATTGGAATGGCCATCTGATTACCATAATTGCCTTTTGTGACTAAGTCTTAAAAGATTAAAATCGGGATCAGATATAAAATGTCCGGCTGGCTCAAATGTGTTTTGGAAGCCCTGCATTATATGCAAAGGGTCAGCTTTTTGACCTTGTCTCTCAATATCAGTTTTCTTCCTTGTTTGTAACACAGATGCAAAGAATAATTAATCATGAAATGTTACATTACCAACTGTAAAGGGTTTTAAAGATAGAGAGAATTGATTCATGAGGATTCACAAGCAGATTACCATTCTTACAAGAAACTATGGGCTGGGATAGGTAATATATTTACTGAAAATTGGGAAAGCTTTGTATATAAAACTTTACAATGTAATTTGATAACAGAAATGGACAATGCTTACCTTTTACAAGAGCTAGAAATAGCACCAATACCACTATCTGTTACCATGCACCAACTAGCATCAACATGTGTCAAGTTATGACATCTTGCTGAGGCATGCAGTAAAATACAGTCTCCTGTTAAAGCACCTCTACTGCAACCACATAAATTTAATTCCTGAAAAAGTATAACAATATTTCACATTTCAAATCTAAATAAAAGTTTATAAAGCTGTATGTTATATTGAACAGTGTTGTCATATGGGGAATTCTTGTCATTTTCATTAAACCGATTTATAAAATGTTCTTTTCTAAATATCAACTTGGGTCATATTAATATTCATGCAAAGGAAATAAATAAATCTGTACAATTAAGATACAGTGGGAGGTGGAATCCCAATATTTTGTCTTTATCATACATCAGTAAACAACACTCAATTTCATACCATTTAATTGCATAATCATGTCATTTGCATGAAATTTCACAAGAAATTATTTTGTCATAGCAATATTGTGTCTTTATATTAATATTAAAAGGGTCCTTAATCCTTATTAGTGTTCAGTGTGTACCCATGAAGAATATCTTTATCTTTTTATCATGTGAATTTTCCTCGGCTATAGGCTATACACTTTTAAAGAGAAATCCACTGTACAGTGTTTGTTTACCATTGATTTACCCTCCGACATTAACAGATCTCATTAAGACAATTAAATAAGCCTAGTCATATATTTTTTTTGTAGATCACTTTAATGTATTATTACTGTACAATCTTACCCTTAGAGTTTCACAACATTCCCTAAACAATTCTCGAAGGCCTTTGGCTGTAATATTATCACCATGACATTGTATTAATGCCAGACTGACAGGATGCCGATGACCTATATTTGCTAACGTTTCGTCATCCATATCATGTTTCTTCTTTATTGTTATGTATCTCCCTAGAAGACAAAAGAAAATTATACATCCTTTATTACATAAACACTTTATACACTAACTGAATCATGTACACATAAAATGAGTAATTTTAGAAATTCACAACTATTTATTTTCTTAACTTTTATTATTATTTCAAACAGGTGAATATTGTTAACAAGAAATAATAAATTTTAAAATAACCCTACCTTTTTCTATATCAAGTATTAAGCTCAATGAAAAGTTATCACTTTCAATAAATTTATAAGTGTTTATATATATATCAGTATTTAAGATAATGTAATTGGTTGGATTTTCTAAATGGTGATTTCTGTCTATGCCTATTTGTTAGATTTAAGTTAAAAAGCACCAAAACAATATCTTGATCCCTACAAGTGAAACTGTGAGGATACCCCTACCCAAATATTTTAGTAAATAAGAAGTTGTTGAGTGATGAATCTAAAAATGCATCAAAGGGTATAACTGACTTATATAAACCCTGAAACCAAATTTCAGAAATCCTTGTATTAAAGTTCCTGAGAAAAATGTGATGAAAATTTTCAACTTGGCTATCATGTAAGTCTCTCATAACTCTTTTTAGAATGGCTTTTGTATGTTTATTGACATTGTTTTATTAACTATTTTTATATTTTATAAAATGAAGAGGTGAGACTTAAATAAAATCTTGTCTTGTCTTGTCTTGTCTTGTCTTTGTAAAATGATACAAGTAAACAGGAAGATGTTGAGTGATGAATCTGAAAATGCATCACACCATATAGCTGACTTGTATAAATTTTCAGAAAGCCTTGTAATGTACAAATGTAGTTCCTGAGAAAGATGCAACAAAAATATTCAGGAGACGGATGGACAGACTGATGTATGAACTGACAGATAGATGAAAAGAGGTAAAACAGTATATCCCCAATTTTTTAAAGCAGGGTTTTAAAGTGGGGAATAAAAATCTTGCCAACAGTATAATTCATATGATTGCTTGATAGCACTGAAAAAAGCAAGCATTTTTTTGTATTACGAATATCAGTAATTAGCAAATCTTATAGGTGGGTAGATGATTTTACCTCCTTTAGATAATACTTACATAATGTTTCATCTAAAGCTACTCTGTAGTATTGTTTACATGCCAAAGCTGCTTCTATTAAATCTCCATGAGACAAGAACGAAAAAATCTGCAACATAATTTCATCTGGAAGACACAGCCATGCTGAAAACTTTCCTTGCTGTATTCTTGGTGTCTGAAGTAATAAAATCACAAACTTATTTTTAATAATTTGTACATGTACATCCAATTCTTTTACATATATGTATATAATTTGTGTGAATTTGAAAACAAAATCCTTTCGGGTTTTTTTGTTGAAAAATATGGAGAAAATCTACTTTAATTTCTAGATAATAGACTTGTTATTGAAGTGATTCCTCATCCAGAGGTCATCCAAAGAAGGAAAAAAGTTCCTTGTCTATAGCTATGCTCATGCATGAAACGTACCTATATGTTACAAAATTATCAACAAATCATTAAACAATTTGATCAGTCTTTTTTAAAGCCATGTATAAGTAACCATGGTTAAGGAAGCCTTTATACAGCTTTTTTTCATTTTGTTTTCAAAACATGAAACAACTCTATGAAATGATGGCTTAATATCTTTTAGTTATAGTGCCTGATAAGATTTTGTGAAGACTACAAATGTTACCCTCAAATGTTTAATACCATTTTATTTTTAAAAAGAGGTAGATTAGTCATATTTTGACACACATAGTTTTGTTTTTCTGTCTGCTTCTTATGCTCCTACAAATAAATTTTAGATTTTCCTACAATGCAAGAACATTGAATGTTTAATGGATAGTCTATAATTTTCAAGATGATTTGATGTGCACATTAATTGCAATTTATTTATGTAGATCAGTAGTGTATACTTACCATTTCCTGGTACATTGAGTAAGCACTCTGAAGTTTGCCTATATCTGAAACAAATCAGAAAATAATATGTCAATAATGCCTACTTATGAAGTTATCTTACATTTTGGGAACTTCTATAGCTTACTATACGGTATGGTTTTTAATATTACAGTGGACCTGTACACTTTAGTGGTTACATCCTAATCATTTTATCATTGAAGGATGGCTGTCTGGTTGGCAATCATACTTCATCTCCTTATTTTCATATCATAGTTGTTAAACATATCTCAATCAACTGAATGTTTCTGCAAAATTTGCAAAATAACATAACCAGAAGTAAGAGTATATTTTCATGGTAGTAAAACTTAAACTACTCATCTTAATATTTCTTTCCTTATGAAGCTTTCTTTATACTACCATATCAAATTTAATTTATACAGAATTTTTCTTCTTTTAATCTTATTTTCAGGGAGTTTATACATTTTTAATGCCAAGTTCTACTCTTGTTTCCTTATTATTTGTTGTACATGTATAGGTGAGATATAATAAACTGTATGGCAATAAATGACGGCAGTCTTTATAAAAACTTAATACATCAGTTATCTATACAATGTATTGGTTGGCCCGACATTTGTTTGTCAACATAAATTTTGAAATACAATACCTTTCACTGGTTCTATTTCTTCAGCAGGAAGTCGATGATCAATTACATAAGGAAGTGACTTAGGACTGTCTTTGTTTTTGGTTTCTACTTTAGATGAAGTACTAGGGACCTCTTTTTTCCTAATTAGCGGCTGTGAAGTGGGGACCTCATTTTTCTTTACTGCAAACGCTTGACTAGCCACTTCTGTCCTTCTAACAGGAAGACTGACAGGAAGATCTGGAGTAACATCCCCTCTGGATTCTTCTGACCTGTAAAATAGTTTATATTATTCACCTTGATAAAGAATTGTAAGGTGGATTAGTCTCCACATAAAGAGATTAAAAAGTAAAATCACAGAAGTACTGAACTCTGAGGAAAATTCAAAACGAAAAGTCCTTGATCAAATGGTACAGATATAATAATCATCAGCTATAGGTAAGCCAATGACGTCCAAACTGATGATTTTTTTTTTCATTGATAACATGGATCATAACAGTCAAGTACCGGTAAGAATAATTTGGAGATTTGGTAATGATGGCTGATCATTGATAGCCTCAGTTGAATTTGTTCACATTTGTTTGTATACTGGGACATATAGAACTAGACATATTCTACAGACACCTGTCTATTTATAAAGACAGCATGTTGACCTTTTGATGTCTTTTTTTTTGTTGTCATAAGGTTGCTGTCGCCTTGATATAAACCTTTTGCTTTTGTTCAAAAACTTCAAGAAGGACCATTAAGTTAACTTAAAAATTCTCAGATGGAATAACTTACCTTGTTGTAGACAGATCAACACTGACAGGACGACTGAATTTTGAGACTTTTTTCCTTCCAGGGGTATCATCTTCCATACTTTGTAAAGCTAGGTTTGGAATACTGCCAGATCTTCTAGGAACACCATTGTTCAATGCTGAAGCAGGGCGGGTTCCTCCATTAGCAGCGGGCCGAGTTCCACCACTTGTAGGTCGTTTATTGCCAGCGCTAATAGGCCTACTTTTGTTGACACTTGGTTTCGTGCTCAATTCCCTAGGGTTATAGGAATTCCAAGCAGTACTAGACTTTGCCCATTTTCTTTGCCTACATGGAGTATCTATAGATTCCTTTACAACACTTTTAACATTAGGATTAGACTTACGAGTCTTTATACTTGAACTGGGTGGCTTTTTAGACATTTTTGGCTGATGTTCGAGTAATCGTTCCAAAAATGGTTTTGATTCATCATCAACTGCGTTAGGACTTTCAAGTATTGGTTCTTCTTGAGGAATCTCAAAATTATTGCCATTATTGAAAAAGTCATTCCAGTCTTCGCTCTCTGCTGACATGCTAAGTGGAACAAATGGTTTCTTTTTGACATCATTTTCGTCCTCATCACTACTGTTTGCAAGGTTTAAAGAAGGAACAAGTGGGTCTCTTTGTGTTACTTTACCCTGGCGGCTTTCTTCTAAAGTGAAAACTTCTATATCTATTGGCATATGTTTTCTACCCATTGGGGCATCATATCTAGGAGACCTTTGTTCGTGTAACCAAACCTCTTCATTATGTAGATGATGATCTTTATGAGACTGGTCTGGATTCTGCAGACTCTCAACTGGATGAAAATAATCATTTTCTATTTGTTTACTGTTATCTATATCATCACTATGAAATCTGTTGCTTACTTCGTTATTCAACTGGTTTTCACTGAATTCATTATGTGCAACATGTCGAAATTGATGCCTCTCATTTTGATTTTCTTCCACAACTTCTTCATCTTTACTTTCAACTTTGTTAATATTTAAGGTTCTTTTGGTACTTCTTTCTTCAGAAACATATCTGTCCTCTGAATCTATAATTTCTTCATCATCAGTTTTCTTTGATACTTCCTGCCTCTTTTTATTAAAATAAGCTTTTATAAAACCTTTAATTACTGGATCACTTAAACTTTGACAAATTTCATCAATTTCATTTTCTGTTCTAGTTAAATCTAAATCGTCACTAGATGGCCTTCCACTATCTCTGCCCTCTGATTTAGTTGGAGATAATTTAGAATGAGATGGTTCTACTTCTTTCACTTCCTGTTCATTATCACTTGCATTTTGATCTAATTCAGAACTTTTAGGCTCATCAAATGTAACACTTTTATAAAGAACATAATTTTTATCACTGTTTTCACCAGACTTTTTGGTACGCCCACCTTTTCGTTTGGGTTTGACTTTGACTGGCTCAACACCTATGAGTACTTCACTACATTCTGAGCACCAAGTCATGTAAGGTTTGTTTACTTCTCCACATTCTGGACAAACAATAACAGTCCTAGTTTTGGGATTATCTCCCTTATTTTTGTATGTATTTTCTGTATTGTCCTGATCTTTTTGTTTTAAGTATGACAGATCTATTCCTAATTCATCCATCCTTTCAGTAATTCCACCTGCATTTAATGTAACCCCTGTAGCTTCAGAATTGACTAATGTCTGTACATCTGTCAAACTTTCCCGTAATATTTCCATGGGTTTGTCAGTGAAGTCTTGACCCTGCTGTTTACTAGAATGGTGCTCAAGTGAGGTAAAGTACCTATCAATGGATTCCTTGGCAAAAGTTCTTTGTTTTTCCAACATCTCATTTTCTTGTTGTTGCCTCCTACAAGTACAGATTTATATTCTAGTATTTTTTTTATTATTTGGTGAAAATAAATACATGTACCCGTACTTATTGTCAGTTCAACCATTAACAGAAAAAAATCTATTAAAAAATTTTATGGACTTTATGAAATGTCAGGAACTTCGGTGGTCTCTTATTTGTGGTTATTGGCAGAATTTGATGTTAATTCCAGATTTTTTATCTGTTCAAAACTTTTATGGTCTCTAAATGATTTGAGATTGACACAATGTATAGACAGAGGATTGTATGGGGGATGATATTAATGAACTGTTTAAGTCTAAAATAACATATTTTATTTCATTGTCAACATGGTCAATGATTATGTATTCTTCTTGATGAATCACCTCAACTTGGCTCAAGTTCATCTCTGGATTTTTGAAAGGTTTGTGTTGTTTAATTTTATGTGCAATGTTTTGTTATCGTTGTTTGTCTTTCTTATTGTTTTTATTTTAAGCATGTCTATTTTAAGCATGTCTATTTTAATTTTTGACTTATTGCTACTTTCTTTTCTATTCTCTTATTGTTTACCTTTGTTCATGAAATTGTCTAATGCCCTCTATATGTCTTTGTGAACTACTTAGGTCATCTGGTCTATCATCAATGGAATTTTTCATGTTATCTTTTTGTGGACTACCTTCATGCTGTTGCCAATCACGGCTACCTTCGTGGACAGGTTTATCACGGCTACCTTCGTGGACAGGTTTATCACGACTACTGTCCATATCTCTTCTCCTGAAGGTACTAGAACCTGACTTAGTCTCTTTCTTCTCTGAAGGAGGATGAGGAACCATTGTACCTAGTTAATATAACATGGTCACATATTACAGAAATGACAGGTTTTTAATCATTGTTAATTAGGAAAAGAATATAAACTCCAAAGATTTTTTTTTATAAAATTCTGTTTATGATGATCAGAAAATTTAGAAAAAGACAATCTGATGGACAACGATAACATGATATTAAGAAACAAGAATGTGTCCTCAGTACACGAATGCCCCACTCGCACTATCATTTTCTATGTTCAGTGGACCGTGAAATTGGGGTAAAATCTCTAATTTGGCATTAAAATTAGAAAGATCATATCATAGGGAACATGTGTACCAAGTTTGAAGTCGATTGGACTTCAACTTCATCAAAAACTACCTCGACCAAAAACTTTAACCTGAAGCGGGACAGACGGACGGACAGACGGACGGACGAACGGACGGACGAACGGACGGACGGACGAACGGACGCACAGACCAGAAAACATAATGCCCCTCTACTATCGTAGGTGGGGCATAAAAAATAAATTCAGTTATTATTTTTTATAGTAAGTAAAATGCAATAGCTGTTGAGAACAGTTTATTTTTTAGCAAGTAAAGGTATAATCAAAGAACATGTGAGTGTTGTAGACAGAAGACTTAGAGTAGAATAGATATATTCATACAGCATGCACTACTTCATTTGCTTTTTGCATTGTAAATTTAAAATCAAATATTGCATTGTATTAAGCATTTAGCCTTCTAAATTAAGGCAATAATATGCATTGAGTAGAATAGATAGATTCATACACCATGCACTACTTTCTGCAACTTTTGTCATTTTAATAAAATTGTTTTCTTAATAAGTATCATGAGTATTGTTATACATTTTACACACTCTTTTTTATTTGAATTTCTGAGTTTATGTATAGTATTAGTACTTTGCTTGACAAGAGCATGGGTAGGATCTAGAAGTTTTACCTCACAGCACTACAAATAAAATGCATGTTGTATTTACTCACAAAGGGAGAAAAGAGGATTGAAATAAAGCTAGAGGTATGACCTTTTCTGTCAAGCTAGTGGCAACAGGATATTGGCTGCACACATCAGAGAAAAATAGATGACAAAGTGATGCAAAAAGCTACTCAAATCTTGGACATGTGAACTTAAAATGGTAGTCAACCTTTGGAAATAAGTAAATGTGGAACATTAAATTAATTGCTTGTTTAACATTCATTAAATAAAACTACTAATACTGAATAAAAAAGATTTATTTCATGTATCATTTCAATATTTCAAAGATCAATGAGGAAAAAAGAGGTCATGACAGAAAGGGGAGTGATGAGAGGATGGGTGCATTATAAAATAATTACTGTTGACACAGAGATATATATCCTGCCAACAGAAAATTCAGAAAAAGACAATGGATAGCAACATTGCTAATAAATATAAATTTGCATTGCTAGACCATAACCTAGATGGCAGGACCTTGAAATAATTATCAAACTGAAATATACTAATAGTAATGCAACTTTAAAGAAAATATCACTCATCTTTTTATCACAGGTAGTTCTTATAAAACTGACTTGAGAGGAAAACAATTGTTGAGGATACTGCCTGAGAAGCAATGCCTTCATCTATAGCTCGCCTTCGATGATTTTTATTGCAGGCAAGACAAAAATTATTAACTGGTATGTTAGTTTTAAAAAAGTCTGACAATTTCAAAACAAATCTTGTATAAATATAAATGATTAAGGTATAAAAATTAAGAAAAAAGTATGTATTAAATGTTATTTCACACTGTTTTAAAATTTATTCAAATCTAAACTATTAATGCAAAATTGAAAACAGAAGATTCTTTTGTTTGGTTTCAGTGTAGCAGGCACCAGCATGTACAGTCTATCTAATCTTAAAAACAGGACATGCATTTTACAAAATTACTTACCAAAAGGTCTATACATAGATATTCTGTATTCTAAATATGTACATAAAAAAGTCAGACCATTGTTTAAGCATCAACACATAGACTGAAATGTTATAATACTTATGCTTATTACTTTAAAACAAAACATCTGTTGAAAACTATATATATATATATATTTCAGTTATAGTGTTATAACAACTGATAAGTTGATAAAAAGTTATTGGTGAAGAAATCTTCATAAATACTAAGGATCACAGGGGAAAACTCTTAGAATGTTTATTTACACAATGTATATTTCAATTTGTTATTACAAGTTTGACAATGAATTCAATTAAAAAATAATTCACTAATACCTTTATCATCTCTTGGTGAGTCTGGTGGCATGACTGTCTGGTACGGTATAGGATATCCTTGACTGCCTACATACTGAAAGTAGGTCTGTAGTTCAATATCTGTTGGTGGGGGTGGATAGGGAATACCCTTTGGCATCATGTGGAGATAATCCTGAAAACCTGACATATCACCATGTGGACCAGGGCGTTGTGAAGATCCATGTGGACCTGGTCGATAACTTGGAGGAGACTCTGGTGGATGTTGACCTCTAACCATTGATGGATGAAAGTAAGGGGAACTCTGACTCTGTTTTACAGAAGGTGGATGAGGCTTCATTTCTGAATCAAAATGATAATCCTCAGGTGGATGTGGAAACATCTGTGGATGTTGCTGTCTAAATTTATAAATATCTTGTGGGTCCATTGAATGTATATTACGTGCTGAGATCTGACGACCTGGGCTATCATCATAATGTGGATGTGGATAATATGACATCATTGAATTAGGTGGTATCTGGTTATCCCCCTTCTGGTTAGGGGAGTGTGACATCATTCTTGATGTTCTCATAGATGGATGTCCATGTGGATAAGATTCTGGGGACCCGTATGGATGTTGAACAAAATATCCTGGGGGACTGTTAGTCGTGAAATGTTCCTGTGGGTAATGACTGTAAGGACTCTGTGGCATAGGCCCTTCATAAGAATGACTATGGTATAAACCAGGATGTGGCTGAAACCCATGAGGTATCGAATGACTGTGTCCAACTCCAGACATACCTGAAAAAGGCTGTTGTTGAACAGGATGCCCATGGCCAAGTCCTCCACTTACAGGTATTGGAACAGATTCTAATGCATTAGGTTGATAAGCTTGACTATAAATTTCATCTGCTGAAAATGCAAAATTTTTACTTGAAATTGAACCACTCTGTGATTCATCAATGCTTTTGCTTCTACTCATATTTTGTTCTACTCCTTCGTCCTTTTCAAATCCTCGCTTACCCTGGTAAATGGTGACCGGTTCATTTTTAGGACGATTAAGTAGTCTGTCTTTACTCTTACTTGAGTCATTTTGTGGTGTAAGTACAGTTTCATTCATCTGAAGTCCCATCAATGAATTCGTTACTTTATCATATTGATCTCGTCTAACATTTATATCTTTTGTTCCCCCTTTCTCAAATTTACCCCCCTTGGTTTTAGATTTGATATTTTCTCCATATAGAGCATCAATGTCTTTCATAGATTTCTCCAAGAATTCTTTATATTTTTTCTCACCAAGAGCATACTTCAACTCCTCTGACATTGATTCATTTAAAGCCCTTGGGGACCTTTCATGTAAATCTTTACTTTTCTGAACATCTTCAGGTCTATGAGTTGAGAGTCCAAGCTCTTTTACTTGGTTTACATCCATAGACTTTTGAAATATATGTGCACCATTTTCCTGTGATTCCCTTAGAGAATGAGCCATTTGTGGATTATGTTTTGGACGAAATGAATTGTTCCTTTCACTAAATATTTCTTCAACATGCAAGTCATTAGCAGGCTGTGGTTGGAAATGTCTTAAATTTGGAGATGGTTTATTTTGCACATGTTTACTAGGATTTCTATATTCTTCCTTACTGCTTAACTGATTAGAACTCCATCCTGAATTACTGACGTTTGCATGTATTGTTTCTGTTTGTTTTGGAGTTAAATCCCCTTTAGGACTGTCTTTTCTGTTGGTATATTTCTCTGCCATTTCCTTTTTTGTGAGCTGAAGCAACCGTTCCACGTTCTCATCATATCCATCTCCAACTTGGCCATTAGATTCATGACTAAGCTGTAGCTTTGGAACATCATCAGTTCTACCATTATCTGCTCTGTGTTGGGTTTGTGAAGTAAATTGAACTTGTTCCTTGCTTATGTTTTTCTCTGCAGATTCTATTTGATTTTGTGGTGTATGACCCTTAACAGGAGTAGATTCTACTTTAGCTACTGCTGGTTTATCCTTATCTGATATTGACTGAAAATAAGCTAGACGCCGTTTACGAACTTCTTCTGGGTTTAAATTTTCAGAACCTGCTTCTTCCATTTTGTCACAAACATGAGCAGGATTGTATTTTATAAAGTTTCAGATCTGAAAAAAGAAAGGAAACTTGTTATGAAAAAAATAAAATATATGGACCAAAATATTTACCATAGAAAATAAGTTATTTTCTGCCATAAAGTTTAAGTCTATAACTTCACATTATTTCAGATCTTTGACTTATCATGCTTATTTGACATGTTTGAGATATTTCTTCTAACATTGTCTAAACAAAATTGTTGTATAAATATCTGTCTTTATTTTTAAACCATTGATTCAGTTTTTGCTCATTGTTGAAGGCAGTAGAGTGACCTGTAGTTGCTTTTTAGTTTACACTATGGATTTTTTACTATCATGACATAACTTTAAAATTAATAAGTATGATTTAAGATCACAGGGAACAGTAGTACTCCCAAGAGTCAGAACTACCAGGTATAGTTTAAGATGGTTTCGCTATAATGCTGCACAAATCCAGAATGAGCTGAAGAACCATTATCGAATGTAAACATCCTTTGACTAATTAAAAAAATTGGTACGAACATGGGATACAATTAACAGCTCATGTCAGTGCAGTGCATGCATCTAGTGCTTTATGTCTGTGCTTCTTTTATTTTTTATTTTTGTGTGGCTATATACTTTGTGCTTATTATTCTTAACTTGTGCAATGTTTTAAGATATACAATATTTTGCAAACTATGTGTGACAGGATTGCTTCCATTAGAAAATGTGGTAAATACTTAGTCACTTGTAATTAGTTGAGCTAAGAAAGTGGAGAAAGAAAGTGGAGAAAGCTAAGAAATTCATACTCTCTGGTTACATATGATATATATATATAGAGAATTAATAATACATGGCAAAATCCGTATCATATGCCGTATCATCCAGAGATACCAATATCAGCCAGAGGGATGATATTGGTCGAGGGTGATATGGCATGTGATACGGATTTTGCCATGTTTTATACGCTTTATCATATATTTCAACAGGAGCGAATATATGAACTGCTTTCTGATCCCTAACACCTGGGTTACCTTCAGTTCTACTTTTGTCTTGTTTCAAAAGTTTTAAAAGAACTGCTCAATTACTCATCCGAAGCACCTGGGTTACCTTATTATTTGCGTGCTGTTGTTTTAAAAATATTTTGTTTATCATATTTTTTTTGTGTGTTTTGTATGGTATTTCATTGAGTTCTTTTTTTATAGTTGCAGTTTGTGTGTCAGAAATATGAAAACTCAACGTTTGTGACGTCACATTCCAAACAATGAAGTCATTTAATAAATTGTGTCATGTCCGAATGACCGTTTATTTAGGATCAATTTTGAGGAAAAAATTTTAAAGAAAAAAAATCTGGAGAAGCTTGAATAAATTAAACATGTTAAAACGGAGTTAAAAAAAATGAGTAGGGGTGTGATAAAGGGTGCGCATCAAAGTTACGCGATATGGATTAAACAGCAGACTATTTATTAAATATTCAGAACTACTGTATTTACTACTAAATATATGATAAATATATATATTAACTTTTATATGTCATCTATTATGTCTATAGTATCTTACTATGCACTGTATGTTTAAAACTGTGTTGATCATGACTTGGGTATGTACCGTATCATTTGGGAACCATAGCTATTTCTGATATTTTTTTACAATTTTGCGACCATAAGAGCTAAAGTTCTGGAGAAAATTCCAGCAAGTAGCCTGCACCACCAGAAGCTCCCAGGACTCATTCTTCGCTGCTGGTAAAGTCCTTTGGAACTCCCTGCCACAGACCATGGTCGCAGCTGATTCTATTGATTCCTTCAACGTTCAAGGAGAGAATCAGCTGCCATTTTCGATGTACACACTAAATTTTTTAAGTTTTTAATGAACTTATCTGCTTTCTGTTAATCCTTTTTAAGATATAAAATACATTGAACATATATAATTATTTAATAATCAATGTTTAAAAGTCACCAATATGTGTCAATATCAAAATTTCAAGTGTTATTCGGTCATTACAAGTGTTCTTCGGATATTTTAGCTAACGGAGAGAATCAGCTTGTACATGCAGCTTCTAAGGATCAACTAGCTTTTAACGTGCTTTTTACTCCGTCTCACACAACTTCAAAGTTAACTGTTCATAGTCAAATTGCTTCAGAGGAGCTTGGAACAGTATAGAAGAAGAAAAAAGGGGAGAGGTAGCAAATCTATAATTTTGAGTCATTTGTATGATTTGATGTCCTGTTACAACTTTACAAGTCAACAGTGAAGATTAAGCTTCAGGCATTTTACAGGATAACTTTCTAACCTGTAGTGACCCACCTCTAACAAATTAATGATAAAGATATGGTTTTAATGGGAAAGCCGACTTGTGTCAGCCAAGGAATGCAAGTGAAACAGGTGCACAGACCTACAAGTTGCAACAGAGTGCTCTTAATTTGTTTTCGTCTATGATAAATATATAATTACAATAAAGGAACACTATAAATTCGAATTAATGTTTCGAAATTAAGGTGCTTTGTTCTTTAGAAGACCCTATCTGGTCAATGGGGATATTGTTATGTTTTGGAATCTGCCATCTTGTTTCTTAGTAAACACACACGAACCCAAAATATCGAAATCTTTCAACCCATAATTTTCAAATATGCTAATACTTTGCCTAAAAAAATTCAAAATGAAATAAAGAAAAGGATGTATTATTTTCCTTTTTAAAAGTTTTGAATCGTTTCAATGTAGAGGCTATGATTATAAAGAGATCCTCATAATGAAGAAGAGATCGGACAAGGACATCGTACAGGGTTTATCTGTTTACCCATAACACATAGAAAGAACCACAAAACTGCAAAAAAAAAAAAAAGCTAATTAAATCTGTATATTATAATTAATAAATGAGTTTATTTAGAGTCGGCATAGTATACAAACGTGGACATAAATAAGCTCTATTGCGCTTTAAAAAGATATCCAAGACACATTAATACAGTACCATATATATAGTAAGCAATGTATGCACTAATAACTTCGGCATGCTTTTGGTGGTCCTTTTGAATATTTTGACAGTTTTGACTTTTCCATTCTCTATACTACACTTCCACACAATCTTATCAAAAAGTTTTACTATCTGATTGCATGGTCACTTGGCAAATCTGGTTGCAAATTTATTTGCTACAACTCAGTCTACAAGAAAGGTATATATACATATGCCATGATAGATATAGTTTACTCATCAATCAATCCATCAGTCACGTCTCAGTCATTACAGCTGAACGGACGTGCTCGGCCAGCTCTCCTTTACCCGCTATCTTCGATGAGGGTTTACAGTTAGATGAACAACGACATACTACTTAAGATGACAGAAACCAATCCATGCCGTACAGATAGACGTAGTAGTTGGCGTACCCGCGTTAACATGCACTCCAAACCCATTGTATCATGGGGAGTGTTATGCCGATTAACGTCCGAGGGCTGTATCCTAGGCTGTTGGGTGATACGACCTTCATTTCACTGCCTCACGGCTTTGGTCCTGATAACGCTTCCTGTCATCTTTAGAACTACGTCCACCATTCATCTACCAGTACTCACTCATCGAGGTTAGCGGGCTGCCAAGCTGACCAAACTGGCCCTGAAAGCAGCCGTTGTGAAGAAGTAAAATCCAAAATAGTAAACAAAGCAAAATCAACTCAACAAAACCAAGATGGCGGCCTCCATTCGGCGTCCTTACTACCTGTTCCTGACCCACGGCAGAAATTATTCAAACGCTCACCAATCGCCTTCGGGCACCGAGCCGACCGTGCGAGGGCTGTATAGCCAGTCAAGGTCGTTAAACACCACCACATATATATAGTTTACTGGGAGAGGGGGTGATGAGATGATTAAAGCACCACATTTTCTTCTTGACAACATTTGCGTATACGTTTCGGCAATAAAGTTTAGCGACAGGTTGTAGCCGGGATCCTGTGGGCACCAAGTGTGCCCCTTTAAAATAATAACAGACATGTTCATTTACTGTTACGAATCACAGTTTATGGTAAAACTGAGTGAAGTTGATTATTAAATTCAACAACACTTACCGTTATCTGGATTTTTTTTCTTCCCTATTGTTTTATTTTCCTTTTTTGGAGGGTGATGTTCCTTTGGCATCGTCTTACTGTGTTTACATATTCCAACTCGCTCGCTATGCCCCTGTATGTTGTGACGTTTTGCACAATCCTTTATATAAACTTACGACAAACAGCCATTATGCCATAAACTTATTATAAAAGGTTACCTATTCAACACTGTAGTAAATCTTTGAATGTTGTTTTTGTTGGTATGAATAGCGAATTTGCTATCAGCAAATTAAAAAAAAAAACTAAACATTATTTTTATATACATTAATTTGTACATATGCAAATCCACGGCTCCACAATCTGCCGGTACCTGTATCTTGGCATTGCAAAAGATAATGTTCCCGCCTGATGGTTTATTACGTATTTTCACTGAATCCAGTGGATATTGGATGTGTACTGGCTGATAAAGTAGTCTTAGCTCTTTGGTCGGGTTGTTGTCTCTTTGACACATCCCCCATTTCCATTCTCACTTTTTACTGATTAGAAGCACGATTTTTTCATTAGTTGTTATCGGCTTTGGACTAGCTGTTAATTGCTGCGAGTACACTCAGATCTGTACTCATCTTATAATTGAGAATGGAAACGTGGAATGTGTCACAGAGACAACGACCCGACCAAAGGACAAAACACAGACAAAGGTCACCAATGGCTCATCAACACCGAAAGAAAATCCCACACACGGATGCGGGCTTCAGCTGGACCCTTAAAACACTGTATACTAGTTCAGCGAAAATGGACGCATACTGAACTCCGAAACATTAGTTTTTTCGTCCACTTCATTTAAATTTTGGTGGATAGCTGTCTCCTTGTCAACCATACCACATATTTTTATAATAATGCTTAAAATTTGTTGCAATAGCTTGATAATGTACCTACGCTCATTGTAGGAACCAAATATGCGTCTTTTATCATTAAGAAAATGTGTCTTTGTACATTCTTTATTTCTGTATTTATCTTTTATTTTCTATTTGTCTGTTGATAATTCCGCTGGTATCATTCCTGCATGTATTGGAATTTACACAAATAATTTTATTTTATTTTATTTTATTTTATTTGAAATATGTTACTTTTAAACACAAAATGAAGACTGACTATAAGTAAGCATGGTAGCAATCAGCAGTTAATAAGCACGATAAGCTAGGAACTAAAGTCAAAAGCATGTAAAAATTGAATTTTTAATTCAGACTGCATGTGACATGCAGTTCATCCCAATAGCTAGACATTGGTTACACCTGCAGAAGAAGAAGAAGAAGAAGAAGAAGAAGAAGAAGAAGAAGAAGAAGAAGAAGAAGAAGAAGAAGAAGAAGAAGAAGAAGAAGAAGAAGAAGAAGAAGAAGAAGAAGAAGAAGAAGAAGAAGAAGAAGAAGAAGAAGAAGAAGAAGAAGAAGAAGAAGAAGAAGAAGAAGAAGAAGAAGAAGAAGAAGAAGAAGAAGAAGAAGAAGAAGAAGAAGAAGAAGAAGAAGAAGAAGAAGAAGAAGAAGTGTTCAGCCATTAATAGAAAACCGAAAATCTCAACATTGAGAGTGAAAAACTCTTTAACTGATTCAATCCACAACTATGATCCTTATTCATGCGAAAACAATGTTATATTATTTTTTAACCTATAACATGAAATCAAACAGACACAGAAAAGTCCAATTGCACAAGGTCGCTTCTGATAATAGATAATATGTTTATATCGAGTTATGTGACCATCGGCAGTCTTCAAAGGTCATCTTGATAGTTAATTAGGGGGCTTCTAGATTGAAATACACGCCAAATGCTAATACGTATTATCGGGCCCATGCATTCTTTATTGTTCATTTCAAACTAATTGTTATTTGGGTACACGAGACAAGACAAGACAAGACAAATACTTTATTAAAGTCTCACCACTTGTTACATATATATAAAATAGACAGCTTTTTAAAACAAAAGTTAACAACAACAGCCACTCTATAAAGAGTTATGAGAGACTATAATACAATTTTTCTTAAATTATAATACAAATACAAGTCAACTATCATGAGTATAAAATACATTTTCGCTTTATTAAAATTTCATAGCAGATTTTGGCAGTATAAAATACCATATTTTCATTTGTAAAAAGAAATATTCATTATCAGACATATGTAAAACAAATCTCATCAACAATACTAGCATGATTAAAAATAACATTACGAATATCTGAATATACAGGACAGTTTAACAAAACATGTTTTTCATCTTCAACGTCATCAGTACAGTTAAAACATAATCTATTTTCAATATCAAAATTTTCATAACGACCAGTTTCAATTCTGATGGGTGCTACACCACATCTAAATTTTGCTAAAGCACTCCTGTATCTACCTGTTATATTAAAAATCAAATAATTGTCTACGCCATATACATTTTTGAACATTCTATATGTACGTAATTTATTTTTATCATCTGACATAATCTTGTCATACCATTCTTCCTTAAATTTTTCAAAACATACATTTTCAATATTCTTAATTAAATCCTTGTTCAAAATAGCACCATTGCACAAATATTCCATATCAAGTTCTTTAAACTTATTTTTTACTCTAAAATGCCATTCTTTTTATTTTTTACATGTGTTACCCCATATATACACTTTTTTATTTACTCTACCATCATTCATTTTATTAAAACGTGTCCAGTTTCTAAAAACACTAGTCCACTGTTTGATTTTGCATGGCATCCAGTCCATGTCACCATACAAAGAAAGACATATTAGGCGTGTATTTTCCTACACCCATGAAAAAACGTATGGCTCTATTTTTAATACTTTTTATACATGAAAAATCACGTGTTCCCCATATAGAGGCACCGTAATCTATTACAGACCATACAAGTGTATCAAATAATTTTGTAAATGTACAATATTGAAAACCACCGTTAGCTTTACATTTAGATATTAACAGACCCAACGATCTACTAGCGGCTTTAGCAACTGCTTTTGTCATATTATCATAGCTTAAATGCTTAGTAGACAACAAACCTAAATATGTGTATTGGGAAACAATAGCAATATTGTTACCATTAAAAAAAATGAAAAATTTGATCTAAATACAGACTGTGTTCTAAAATGTACTATTTTAGATTTTTCTAAATCAACAGTAAGGTCATTAGTACAACACCATATATTCAAAACATCTAATATTTTTTTGTAAATCACTCTCATTCTCAGTAATAAAAACAAGATCATCTGCATATAACAACATGCTAACTTTATCATTTTCAATGTCTAATATTACTATGTTCAATTTCTTTACCTCATCAACAATATCACTTTATATAAATATTAAATAACAAAGGCGAAAGGATACACCCTTGTTTTAAACCACAATTTACATCAAACCAATTTGTTAAGTTACCATTTACTTTAACACAAGACTGTACATTGTTATAAAGAGAATAAAGTGATTTTAACATTTTTGAACTAGTACCAAGTGTTTTTAATTTACAATATAATAAATTTCTATTTATCCAATCGTAAACTTTTTTGAACTCAATGAATGCAACATATGTTGATTGCTTCCGAAGTTTTCTAGTTTCTATAATAGGAGACAATGTACTTAAATGGTCGACAGTACTACGACCTTTTCTAAAACCATTTTGTTCGTCACATAGGAGGTCAATATCATTAAGCTTAAATATGTTAGTCGAGAGTTCAATACTCCAAAGTTATACCACGGTACGATAAGGGATCCCTCGGATCTGATGTTGAGCTTTTTGGAATAGGCGTTATAATCCCTTTTGACCACATTGCTGGAACTTTACCAGAGTCAAAACAAATATTGAAAACTCTAGTTAGTGCATTTAACATAGTTTCTATTAAGCATATTAGAGAAATCACACTTCCGTTTATTTAAAACTTCATCTTTTCACTAGAAATTTGACCATTATCTAATTTTACTTCCATTCGAATATAATTTTGGCGCTCACTACCTACACCAATTTTTCCAATTTTTCGGCAAAATTCTTTTGGATTTCCACACGAATTACTCAAATTTCTTCCTACGTTTAAGTATGTTATAAATCAAATAGGAGAAATTTAGTTAAATCAGTGAATATGAATTTGCCTGACAGCTAATGTTCCTTCAAATCCGAATTAAAAAACAGGTAACATCCTTGGTATATGCTTTCCAAAAGAAAATCGTACCTTTTTGTTTATTATCGTCTGTTTATATTTTATATTTTTTATTTGTGTTTCTCGCATTCTTCCTGGTAAAGTGTTGTAATACTAACAGTGTTTAACGTATACTTCCTGGTAAAGTGTTGTAATACTAACAGTGTTTAACGTATACTTCCTGGTAAAGTGTTGTAATACTAACAGTGTTTAACGTATACTACTATAGTATAGTCAACAAATCGAACGATAAATGCCTGTATATGGATGAAATTGATTACACGATGCAAAATTTAAAAAATGCACAACTAATCTTATATCAAAGTGTTGCTATCTCGCAAAGACCGTTCATTTAAGACATAACACACGACTCTTTCGATTTGCCTTTTTATTTCGCTTGAAAGAATCCGATTTATTTCAGCCGAATGATGAAAAAAATCGGAAAATTAACATTGAGAAACTTAAAGAGAAGATACTCGCAGATATTCGAGTACCAAATTATCGAGTCATTTGCGAAAAAGGGTGCCAATTATTGTCATCATTTTCCGCAAAATCATGTTGAAACCTTTCTTTAACAACTTTGTGTTTTCTCAGTCTCCGACTTAGTTAGATTTTCGGACGAAATGAATTGAAAGTGCTTTATTTCATAAAAAAAAAAGTATGGCCAACGTAGATACAAGTACCTTGTCTTAGGAAGGGATAAATCCTACTTTGTAAAGAATCCTTCTGATTCAAACGAAAAATTCTCTGAAACTGACATTATCAAGATGCTTAATTTCTTGATTGACAACATATGTGTTATGTTTAGAGAACGTGTTTGTCAACAAACTATCTGCATTACCATGAGAACCAATTGTGTCCGTCTTCTTGCCGACTTGTTTTTTTTTATTCTTACGAGGCTGACTTCTTACAGGAACTTTTTACGCAGAAAAAAGAAAAGAAGTTAGCAATATCCTTTAACTTTACTTTCTGCGATATAGATGATGTTTCTCTCATTAAATAATTCAAAATTTAGTGACTATGTTGAATGCATCTATCCCATCTAACTAAAGATAAAGGATACAACATGTTACAGATACAGTTAAGTCTGCCTGTCCTCATATCTTGACTTACATCTAGAAATTGACAATGAGGGTCGGTTGAAAAAAAACTTTACTACAAAAGAGATGATTTCAGCTTCCCAATTGTGAACTTTCCATTTCTATGTAGCAACATTCAGGAAGCGCCTGCATACGGAGTATGTCTCTCAATTGATATGATATTTCCTGTTTGTATTTCCTACCATGATTTCCTTGATAAAGGGTAAGTGCTAAGGGGACGACCATTTGATATTCTGGGGGGGGGGGGGACAGGAGGATTTGTTTTGGATCGATTATTTATTTTTGTAAACTAAGAGAACAGGTTATCTATTTTCTGCACTATTGAAGCAAGATTTTTCATTTTCATTAAAGCAAGGACTGATTATTTATTTTCACAACTATATTTATAATATTCGAAAACGTACAATTTTTAAAGTCATTATGTACCATTTAATAGAATTAGTCATCATCCTCTGCAGAAATGAATCTTCTATATTCCGAACTGCATTTACATGTATTGCATACATACACAGTATTAAAGTTTGGTTGTATCTAGCCTTTTTTTTTTTTTTTAAGTATTGGCAAACACGTTTCGCCGATCGGAGCGAGGCAAAAAAAAATTTGAAGGGTTTTGGAGCCACTGAACCCCAAGAAGCTATAGAACAAATGATGCAAAATCATGCTTTCTGGGTGTTCCCCAGACCCTTTCTTAATCTGAAACTGCAAGTTCTGTTTTAATAATTTTTTGACAATCTTTTGGTCTCAAAGCAAAATGTATAGATTCAGTGTAAGACTTAAGTTTC